>NC_057809.1:398069442-398079114 GCF_018294505.1 Triticum aestivum
GGAGCGCTGCTCTCTCGGCTTCGAGAAGAAGGGGGGAGCGGCGGAGTTTGTGAAGAAGGAGTAGCAGCAACCAGCGAGGGGGAACGAACCGCCCCTGTTTCCTCTGCTTATAAAGAGGGACGGGGCGGACGTTTCGCCCTTCCTAATAAACAACCACCCACGATCTCCCCCCACGATGCCGCATTCAACGCGTGCCGTTATGGGGGAGCGCGGTGGATACGGAGCAAGATTTGGTGTAGCCCAGCCCGCGCGTGCCCGTGCCCTGTCTTGGGCCTGGCCCAACAGCGCTCGGCACCGTTTCTGGCCCAGGCCCGGGGGCTCCTGTCGGTGTACTAGAATAGGGGTACCCTAGTACCCCGAACTTGTGCACGGGCAGTTGCAGCACCCCGCGGCAAGGCTTGCCGGGTGAACGCCAAGACCCTCCAAGGTTCCCTTGGAGCCATCCAAGAGCAAAGTATTTAAGCTAAGGAGACAAGACCCCGACAAGAGGAGCTCGCCGGGAAGGCCAACCAAGGCGCACCAAGGAACTTGCCACGACGCGCCACGCGCTCCGGCAAGGCGACAAGGCCCCGGCAAGAGGAGCTTGCCGAGAAGACTGGCTGAGGTACTTCGAAGCCTGGTGAGCGACAAGCCTCCGGGCCCGACAAGATAGCAGCAGCGGCAAGGCGCTTGCCGCGGCAGGCGGCCACTCTGCACCCACGCTCCAGCGCATCCACCAACGTGTCGCTCTGGGGGCCTCTCCGGGCGCGCGTGGCGGGAGGCTGTGCAGCCAGCGGTGCGCAGTGGCATGCGAAGCTGACAAGATCGCCATCATGGCGAACGATGGCACCCCTAACAGTCCTTTTCTGCACTGTTCGGGCGACTCAGACGGGCATTTAATGCCCTTGTCCCCTGCTGTCAGGGTTAGGTAGGGTGCACTGTACAAGCAACTGTACCAACTACCTCGCTTTTTATGTTTTTACCCTCCTCTGCGTTGCCACCTGTCGGTGACCCCTTTAGCCTATAAAAGGAGGCCCATGCGCAACGTAGGGGGGTTCGGTTCAGCCCGAGGTTCGATCACTTCGACTCGTTTGTAAACCAGAAAGAGACCACGCTCTCTCGAGAGCAAGAACACAAGATAACATAGCCAGACAAGCAGCAGTAGGAGTATTATCTCTCCGGAGAGCTCCAAAGCTGGGTAAACCGCTCGTGTGCTTCGCCTCGATCTGCTCTTCGTGCAACCTCCGCCCCCCACCGAACCGAAAGTGGGCCGGTCAGCCGGCCCCATAGGTGTTCGTGGGTCAGTTTCCCCCGGCAGGTGCCAGCATTAAGCATGAACATTATATATGGATCTTGTTTGATGTGAGATGATTATTCATTTAAATCAGAGAATAATGGTTGTTCTATTTATTTGAATAATATCTTTTATGATCATGCACCCTTGATGAGTGATCTATTTTTATTGAATCTCGATAGTAGTGATACACATATTCATAGTATTGAAGCCAAAAGATAGAAGTTTAATAATGATAGTGCAACTTATTTGTGGCACTGCCATTTAGGTCATATTGGTGTAAAGCGCATTAAGAAACTCCATGCTGATGGGCTTTTGGAATCACTTGATTATGAATCACTTGATGCTTGCGAACCATGCCTCATGGGCAAGATGACTAAGACTCCGTTCTCCAGAACAATGAAGCGAGCAATAGACTTATTGGAAATAATACATACTGATGTATGCAGTCCAATGAGTGTCGATGCTCGCGGCGGGTATCGTTATTTTCTAACCTTCACAGATGATTTGAGCAGATATGGGTATATCTACTTGATGAAACATAAGTCTGAAACGTTTGAAAAGTTCCAAGAATTTCAGAGTGAAGTGGAAAATCATCGTAAAAAGAAAATAAAGTTTCTACGATCTGATCGTGGAGGTGAATATTTGAGTTATGAGTTTGGTCTTCATTTGAAACAATGCGGAATAGTTTCGCAACTCATGCCACCTGGAACACCATAGCGTAATGGTGTGTCTGAACGTCATATGGTGCGATCTATGATGTCTCTTACTGATTTACCACTATCGTTTTGGGGGTATGCTTTAGAGACGGCTGCATTCATGTTCAATAGGGCACCATCTAAATCCATTGAGACGACACCATATGAACTGTGGTTTGGCAAGAAACCCAAGTTGTCATTTCTTAAAGTTTGGGGCTGCGATGCTTATGTGAAAAGGCTTCAACCTGATAAGCTCAAACCCAAATCGGAGAAATGTGTCTTCCTAGGATACCCAAAGGAAACTATTGGGTACACCTTCTATCACAGATCCGAAGGAAAGATATTCGTTTCTAAGAATGGATCCTTTCTAGAGAAGGAGTTTCTCTAGAAAGAAGTGAGTAGGAGGAAAGTAGAACTTGATGAGGTAATTGTACCTTCTCCTGAATTGGAAAGTAGTCCATCACAGAAACTAGTTCAAGTGATTCCTACACCAATTAGTGAGGAAGCTAAAGATAATGATCATGAAACTTCGGATCAAGTTACTACTGAACCTCATAGGTCAACCCGAGTAAGATCCGCACCAAAGTGGTACGGTAATCCTGTCGGCGTTCTAGGAACGGGGGTCCCTAGACTTGCCTACCTGCGGCCCACGGTGTGGCTGGTCTGGCAGGTTCGTACATCCCATCTTCATCGACAAGGCATTCAAGACCCTCGCGAGGGGCCAAGCCTCGCGGGGTGGACGACGCCAGACCTAATGAATTGGAGAGGGGCGGAGAGATCAAGGCAAGGCAAACCTCGCGAGGACCTCGTGACGTGAGCCATGACGATCGAGACTAGGCGGGCGCCAAGCGGGCGCCAGCGCACACAGCGTCCTTGTTTCCTCTTTAGTGCTAAGGGGGCAAGCACAGGTGCGGAGTACCGAGGCATCAAGCAAAGATTTCCATATTGGTGCAACAAGATCAAGACCAGAAGGACGGCAAGGCGGAGGTCACCATGGAGCCCAAGACGGTGTCATCACTAGAGCCTTTTGCAGGCGAAGACCACCTTTTGTCAAGATAGCTTGTACTAGCTGTCCCCTTTCAAATTGGCCGTTGTTGGCTCCCTTCCCGCTCAATATTTGGGGATAGGACCAGGGCCTCTATAAATAGGACTAGCCACACAGACTAAGGCATAGCCTAGTCGTGGGAAGGGGCTGATGCCTTCCCACCCACCCAGGTTCAAGGCATGGTACTTGCAAGTTGGGTTTGTTGCACCAATTATACTATAGGGGGTTCCCCTACAGTCTTTCTATCAAAAAAATAGGACTAGCCACCACCATAAAAGAGATATCGGACCTTGGACCGAATCCACCACACCAAGGCCACACACAAGTTCACCAAGCACAAGAACACCTCAACCTCAGGAGGCTGTTCTTCCCCTTGCACTGTTCATCATGAGCCCAAGAGGCAATCCACCACCGCCACACTGGAGTAGGGTATTACACCACAATGGTGGCCCGAACCAGCATAAATCTTGTGTCTTTCTGTGTTGAGAGTTCGTCGTGTTTGTCTGCGAGATCTTAGGGAGCTAGGGCGTGGATCAATAGGGAGAAAACCTTCACGCGCACCCCAGTGTTCGAACCTTAAGGGTATGCCGGAACTCCAGATCCGACAAATCCTGTTCTGGAAGTCATGTCTTGACCACGACGAACCTACAAACTATGAGGAAGCGATGATGATCCCAGATTCTGTGAAATGGATTGAGTATGAGAACAAAGTGTGGAATTTGGTTGAATTGCGTGATGATTAGCAAGCCATAGAGAATAAATGGATCTTCAAGAAGAAGACTGACGATGACGGTAATGTTACTGTCTACAAAGCTCGACTTGTTGCGAAAGGTTTTTGACAAGTTCAAGGAGTTGAGTATGATGAGACTTTCTCACTCGTAGCGATGCTTAAGTCTGTCCGAATCATGTTAGCAATTGCCGCATTTTATGATTATGAATTTTGGCAAATGGATGTCAAAACTGCATTCCTTAATGGATATCTTAAAGAAGAGTTGTATATGATGCAACCAGAAGGTTTTGTCAATCCAAAAGGTGCTAACAAAGTGTGCAAGCTCCAGCGATCCATTTATGGACTAGTGCGAGCCTCTCGGAGTTGGAATATACACTTTGATAGTGTGATCAAAGCATTTGGTTTTATACAGACTTTTGGAGAAACCTGTATTTACAAGAAAGTGAGTGGGAGCTCTGTAGCATTTCTGATATTATATGTGGATGACATATTGTTGATCGGAAATGATACTGAATTTCTGAATAGCATAAAAGGATACTTGAATAAGAATTTTTCAATGAAAGACCTCAGTGAAGCTGCTTATATATTGGGCATCAAGATCTATAGAGATAGATCAAGATGCTTAATTGGACTTTTAAAAAGCACATACCTTTATAAAGTTTTGAAGAAGTTCAAAATGGATCAGTCAAAGAAAGGGTTCTTGCCTATGTTACAAGGTGTGAACTTGAGTCAGACTCAATGCCCGACCACTGTAGAAGATAGAGAGAAAATGAAAGTCATTCCCTATGACTTAGCCATAGGTTCTATCATGTATGCAATGTTGTGTAACAGACCTGATGTGTGCCTTGCTATTAGTTTAGCAGGGAGGTACCAAAGTAATCCTGGAGTGGATCACCAGACAGCGGTCAAGAACATCCTGAAATACCTGAAAAGGACTAAGGATATGTTTCTCATTTATGGAGGTGACAAAGAGCTCGTCGTAAATGGTTACGTCGATGCAAGCTTTGACAGTGATCTGGGTGACTCTAAGTCACAAACTGGATACATATTTATATTGAATGGTGGAGCTATTAGTTGGTGCAATTCCAAGAAGAGCGTTGTGGCGGGACCTGCGTGTGAAGCGGAATACATAGCTACTTCAGAAGCAGCAAATGAAGGAGTCTGGATGAAGGAGTTCATATCCGATCTAGGTGTCATGCCTAGTGCATCGGGTCCAATGAAAATCTTTTGTGACAATACCGGTGCAATTGCCTTGGCAAAGGAATCCAGATTTCACAAGAGAACCAAGCACATCAGGAGACGCTTCAATTCCATCTGCGGTCGAGTCAAGGAGGGAGACATAGAGATTTGCAAGATACATACGGATCTGAATGTTGCAGACCCGTTGACTAAGCCTCTCTCACGAGCAAAACATGATCAGCACCAAGACTCCATGGGTGTTAGAATCATTACTATGTAATGCAGATTATTGACTCTAGTGCAAGTGGGAGACTGAAGGAAACATGCCCTAGAGGCAATAATAAAGTTGTTATTTATATTTCCTTATATCATGATAAATGTTTATTATTCATGCTAGAATTGTATTAACTGGAAACCTAGTCCATGTGTGGATACATAAAGAAATAGAGTGTCCCTAGTATGCTTCTACTTGACTAGCTCGTTAATCAAAGATGGTTAAGTTTCCTATCCATAGACATGTATTGTCATTTGATGAACGAGATCACATCATTAAAGAATGATGTGATGGACAAGACCCATCCGTGAGCTTAGCATAATGGTCGTTTAGTTTTTATGTTATTGCTTTCATCATGACTTATACATGTTCCTCAGACTATGAGATTATGCAACTCCCAAATATCGGAGGAACACCTTGTGTGCTATCAAACGTCACAATGTAACTCGGTGATGATAAAGATGCTCTACAGGTGGCTCCGATGGTGTTTGTTGAGTTGGCATAGATCGAGATTAGGATTTGTCACTCTGTGTATCAAAGACGTTTCTCTGGGCCCTCTCGGTAATGCACATCACTATGAGCCTTGCAAGCAATGTGACTAATGAGTTAGTCACGGGATGATGCATTACGGAACGAGTAAAGAGACTTTCCAGTGACAAGATTGAACTAGATACAATGATACCGACGATCAAATCTCGGGTAGGTAACATACTGATGACAAAGGGTACAACGTATGTTGTTATGCGGTTTGACCGATAAAGATCTTCTTAGAATATCTAGGAGCCAATATGAGCATCCAAGTTCTGCTATTGGTTATTGACCGGAGATGTCTCTCGGTCATGTCTACATAGTTCTTGTCAGGACCCCGACTCAATGCCACATCGATCTAGCATGTAACACCTCATATCACTTTGCGGCCTCACGCACGGTATTCCCACGGGTGTCGCCCTACCTTTGCCCGGGACCGTTTGCGCCTTTTGGCACACGTATATGACATTGTCGCTAGCATCCATATGATAAGGAGCCCGGGCTGACATGGCTAGTCGTAAACCCAAAGTGGCACAGACTTACAGGGACATGCATCCATGACCCAGCATCGAACGTGTCGGTCATCAGCGAGTGAATCCAGGCTGTAGCACTGGGCTAGCAGGACTCCGGTGAACCGGGCTGTAGCAGGCTAACAGGACTCCGGTATTCATCGCGTGACATTTCCCCGAAGGGACAGACACAGGAACAAAGAAGGACACATGCCGGCCAGCCTAAGTGTTCCGGAGCAGTAGCAAGCTACCATGGCTCGGTGGAAACACTAGGAGACATTTCCCGGTAAGAGAGGCTACTAAAGATAAACAACTAGATGGTCAGATCCCACACATACCAAGCATTTCAATAACATACACACAATATGCTCGATATGTGCAAATACAACATGGCATCACAACATGACTCTACGACTCAAGTAATTTATTCAATAGGCTCCGAGGAGCGAGATATTACAAACAGGGGTCTCATGACCCAACAATCAGAGCATACAAATCAAAGCACAAGCGGAAGCTATCATGTCTGGGTATAGACATCTATAACTGAAAAAGGCTGAGAAGCCTGACTATCTACCAGATCCTGCCGGGGCACAAGATCGTAGCTGAGGTAACAAGCTAAACGTCGAAGTCCACGTGGAACTACTAGTGAGACCGAAGTCTCTCTGCAAAAACATAAAATAGGCAAACGTGAGTACAAATGTACCCAGCAAGACTTACATCAGAACTAACTACATATGCATCATTATCAACAAGGGGATGGTGGGTTTTAACTGCAGCAAGCCAGCTTTGACTCGGTGGCTATCCTAAACTACGACTGCAAGCAACTCTTTTGAGGTGGCGCACACGAGTCCACATATTCACCATATCAATACACCACTATGGATCCGCTCCCGTCTCCCTACGAGAACGCCATCCATAGCACTCACGCTTATCTTGCGTATTTTAGAGTATCCACTTTCACTTGTCTATGAACTGATATAAGCAACCCAGAAGTCCTTTACCGCGGACACGGCTATTCGAATAGATGATATTAACCCTGCAGGGGTGTACTTCTTCATACATGTTTCCACCACTTAGCGTCTGCACACGACATGTGCTCGGCAGACTTCAAGCGAAAGCCGACGTGGGCGTAGACCACGACCTACCAAAACACTCAAGTCTCTAGTCCAGGTTTATCGCCTATTCGGGTTCCATCCATGAGGAGATCCGGCCGGAGTTTCGCTCACAGCCCCAAACGATGTGAACAGGGTTCCGTGACACCAAACGGGCGCCCGGTATACCCGGCCACGTGCCTACTGCATCACAGCCCACCCCTCCGGTCAGCGCTGTGCACGGCCTCCAGCATACTACAAACACCAGAAACTACTTGCAACTCCTGGACAGAGGATTTGGGTGAATAAGAAGTCGAGCGGGGTCATATTTCAGGGCCCAATGTATGGTAGTAGCTGAATCATGGATCACAAACACAGAACTCAGTTCCTGAGGACGGCTGCAATGAGACAACCCACCATGTACTCCAACATGGCCTCTCACCGCTACCTTTACCAAATCGTGTTCACACACTTAGCTCACACACAGTAGGACATGTTCACACGCCTCTGATTCATCCCCGATGAATCAGACCTGACTCAACTCTAAGCAGTAGCAGGCATGACAAACAAACATGAATGAGTAGGCACAACAGGGCTCAAACAACTCCTACTCATGCTAGTGGGTTTCGTCTATTTACTGTGGCAATGACAGGTCATGCAAAGGATAAAGGGGTTCAGCTACTGCAGCAAGTAACAGTTGAATCGTTGTTGTCCTAATGCATTAAAAGAGAGCAGGAGCGAGAGAGTAGGATTGTATCGGAATGAACAAGGGGTTTTTGCTTGCCTGGCACTTCTGAAGATAACATTGAGTCTTCATCAGTGTCAACGATCACATCATCGGTATCACGTCTATCGAGAGGGGACAAATACCGGCAACACAGAAGGGAACACAATCAATGCAATGCACAATATGATGCATGATCATGACATGGCAAAATGAATGTGTTTTGGGCTAATGCAACTAGCAACAGATTAAATGAAGTTGGTTTGAATACAAGATTCAAATTCAAACTCCATATGTGATTATTCAAATGCCATTTAATTGATTTGTGCTAAACAGCAGCTATAAGTTGTTCTAACATGCATGAAAGTGGTACAGATGGATTCCTTGAATTTTTGTGATAATTTTTCATATATAATTTATTTCATTTGGAGTTACGGTTGAATTTCTATGATTTTTAGAAGTTTAGGACATTCTCTGAAAATAATAAATCATTTAAGAATTATTTAAATTCCAGAAAACATTTACTGCGTCAGCAGTGCGTCACCGTGACGTCAGCAGGTCAACAGACGCTGCTGCTGGTCAAACCTGACGTGTGGGGGCCACACGTCAGTGACACAGGGTTGTTTAACTCACTGACAGGTGGGACCGGTCAACGGCCACATCAGCTAGGTCAACTCCGACGCGTGGGGCCACTGTGGTTAACTTAAACTAAACAGGGGTTAAACCGTGGTTGGTTAAGGGCGTGGGGCCCATATGTCATCGACACGCGACACTGACTAAACGCGATTAGCACCTAAACTAATGGTGCCACGTCAGCCACCGGAGACCAGCCGGCGGCGACCACATGACACGGCGGGGGCACGCCGGACTTACGCTAGAGGCGTCAGCTTGGCGCGCTGAGGGCACCAGGGGATGGCCCTTGCTCTCGCGCATCTAGAGGACCAAGTGGGAGGTCGTGGGGTCGCCGGAACTCATGTCGGCGACGAGCTTTGGCGGCGATGGTGTTCGGTGGTGCTCGGGCGCGTCGCTACGGTGCATCAGTGAGCAAATGGAGAGGCTGGGCAGCACCTGCTAGACATGGGGAGCACTAAGAGCAGCACAGTGAGGCCAGGGGAGCACGGAGGCTATGTGTGCAGCAGCAATGGCGGACGGTGGCTTCGGTGCTCGTGGGGAACGGCGCTACGGCACGGAGGAGAGCATGCTGAGTTAGGGGAGAAGGTCAGTGGCTCACGGTGATGACGAGGGGACGCTCGGCGAGGTCGGGGACGGTCCGGAGCCGACGAATTTGACGAAGATGGCCGGCGGTCCCGAGGTTGAAGAAGACATCGAGGGCGGTGTTGCGGCACGTCCGGGGCCTTGTGGCTCGGTGGGGAGAAAGAGGGGGTCGAGGCGGAGCCTTTGAGTGCATCGGCGAGGCTATGGGGTGGCGGTGGCCGCGAGGGAGCTCGTCGGTGGCGGCGGCTCCGTTCGGGCGAGTGAGAGAGAAGTCCAGGGGAGAGGATGAGGACGCGGGAGAGTGAGGGAGAGAGGCAGGGAGGTGCGTGGCGTCTCCGGGGCGTCGTGGAGGAAGCAGGAGGTGGCCAGGGGGAAGCAGGAGGTGGTCGAGGCCTCTCGGGCGCGC
>NC_057809.1:398079563-398087600 GCF_018294505.1 Triticum aestivum
ACCAAATCATTTAATAAAATCCTGGAAACAATTATGGGTGCTTTCTGAATTATTTCAGTGACCCTTAACAATTTCCAACATTTATTTGAACATTTAAATTATTTATAGTATTTAAATGCCCAAAGTCAAATACAATATGATTTAATTCAAAAATCCAAAAATGACCTAAGAATATATTCATCATTTTTGGCAGAGGTTTCCACCTTAACCAGAAATCATGAACTTTTCTTAGGAACCTTTTGGGTTTATTGAAAAGATTTTAATTCACCCTAGTTGAGTTGATTTAATGCTAGGGTTTGAACATCCCCATTTCAATTTTAGGCAAAATTTAAACATGATGCAACACATGAATAGCTAGCTCAGAGCAAACCAGAAGCTAGGGATGTGACAACTCACCCCCACTAAACAAGAATCTCATCTCGAGATTCAAGCGTAGGGTAAGGTGAAGGGGTAACGCAGACTAGTATAATCTTCACGATCCAGGGTGCACTTCAATTGAACGTTGATTCATTCACCATCATTGTCTTGAAGTCTTGCCTTGAGAACTCCAACTATCATGACAATGAGAGGAAAGGAAAGACCCTAAAAGAATTGTTCCTCTCGAAAGTCGAACAACTCAGGATTAACCCACGGAATGAGACATAACAACATCTCTCGAGCTGAGAGACGAAGTACACATCCATAGGAATTGGAGTGAAGCAGATGACAAAGGTTCACTAGGTAGACAACAATTCCAGACTCAAGAATGTGGTAAACGATTGTCACGTAGCGAGGAGTTGAGTTTCCATGATACCATAACGATGCACCTTAGGAAAGGGTGACTTGTAGAAATATCCGCTTAAGTGGCAAAATAATTACCTTTGATTCAAAGATCATTGAAACTCTTTAAACCAGCCTAAGACAATTCTCGAGCGATCGTTTGGAGGGGGTCGGTAGAATGGCATACTCGGACTTGGATGATGTGGACTACCTTGTTGAAGACAACGCAATGTATGATTTTTGCTTATCACCGGAAATGGAAGAGACCCATGGTAGAATGGCACATTGGCGGTGCAAGCTGGAAACAAAATGCAAATGCTGGGAATGATTCTGGTAACTGGGGAAGAACCCAACAATAGAGAGTTATTCCACTATTGGAATGGTTATAGCATAACTGAGGAAACTGAGAGCGCTATACAGTTAATGCCGACGATCAAACCTAGCACTTGCGCGTGCTCTCAAGAACTTGAGCAATTCCATAATCATCAAGGTTTTACCAACATCCGTGTCAAGGATCCTGGCAACACAACTTGCTACCATGATGAATGATGAGGGATGATGCAGATGCAAAGGAAGATAACACTTTCTTAGATTTCACCCTTGGTGGGGCCAAGGAAATAAAATCTGGATGATCGACCGAGAGACATTTAGCACTCCGCTTCTAATGTTCTCCTTGATGTGCTAGTGTAACCCATTCATAGATATGGTTTGATATCTAGAACATCAAGTAAAAAGGTCGGACTTCGGGATCTCAAAATCCATAGGGGCAACTAGGGAGTAAATCCTACGAAATCCCTATGGGGAGGTGGCCAACTTCCTCAATCAAGATATTATAATAACAGGTCTTCCGGCTAGGTGTGTCGGCCACGACATCCACTTTACCGGTTTTCGAGGGACCGATATTATAGTTCTTGGGAAATGTTCCAAACCATCATATCTGCCTGAGATTCAGATCTGGTTGGTGTCAGGATATTCCAGACTCATCGAGTCTAGGAAGAAAAACGAAAGTTTGCAACACAAATCGATGAGATGACGTTGCGAGATTCTCGGGAATGAACTACGATAGCAAGCTCCAAACATGAGCTGGTTCTGCTACTAACATGTGAACACGTTGTCCCAGACAAGCATGGCCACGTAGTAGTCTTATAATCAAACACTACCGAGTTCGGGTGGGGAACCATAATCGAGGATATCGAAGTCTTTACGCAAGTCCATGGATTAGATCCCAAGCATAGACTTCTTTTCCTTGAACAAGTCAATCAGTGGCTTAGTGTGCTAGGGACACATATAGAATGAAGGTTGCAAGTCTCCAGACTACAGAATACTTCGCACGTGTGCATGACTGATTTGGGATGATTCCAAAGGAAACAAAACAATCTTTCTCAAATTCACGGCGGCAACTTTCACCAAATGCACGTGTATAAGAGGAAGTCACTCCTTTCATCAAACAAATACTTCATGAGCTAGCATGAAGAAAATGCTTTCAGAAGTTTCCAACACTAGCTTAATGTTCAACAACATCATGGAGGAGATAAGTATGTTGCCAATGGGCTCAACAACAATTCATCTAGGTTTCCTTTTAAAAGGAATTCCATAGTTAAGTGAACACGGTGATAACATTGGTCAGACCAAAGATGTAATGGTGTATGCTCGAGGGATCAACCACGAATAAGACAACATTACGAGAATCGTTGGTACTGATTTGATTTGACGATAGCCCACACTCAATCAAAGGATTGATAAGACAATAGGTCCAGCAACTGATCACAGGGACCAATCGATGAAGATATCATCTTTCTTCAACACACACTACACAAGAATATCCCTTTGGGATGAACTAAGTCAGGCAAGCTTTTATCTTCCAACCCTCCAAGTTGTTGTCTAGCTTAACCAACTAGCTCAGGGATATCCAACACAGATTCTTGGGGAAGGGTGGTTCACAAGAAACCAACTTGATCACGAGCTCAACACAGCGGTCAGGTGACAACCTGGTAACACTTCCGAGAAGATCTTCGGAAAATCACGAACCACCGATATGTTACTAAGCTCGAGAACAATCTTGCTTTTGAGGGCAAGACGATATGATCAATAGAGCGAAGATTTGAAATAATCCTAACTCATCGATCGAGGAGTGCACCGAGAACAAGGACTAGGTAGCATGATCAACCTTAGAATGATGATTCAAAACCAACACGCTAAGAATGAAATTATTGTCCATTAACTACCAAGCAACAAGGTTGCTAGGAGTATTGAATTCACACATCACGATTCACTTGTCGGCATTCCAGTTGCGACAACATGGAACCGAGGGATGAATAATGATGGCGAGAAGTATCACTACATCAAGAATTCACAAGAGCCGGTGCAATCCTCATGAAAATCCTGACATAAAGACGGTAATACTTCAGGGTAGAACAGAATCAAAAGCTGGGCTGGCATTTTGATCTGCGGAGCACAATTGCTTTGACCCAATCCTAGATATGGAAGAGGTACTGGAGTTTGTTTCTCCTATCATTCCGCGATAGAATGGCTTGACGGACCACAAGAGTAATAGGCATCGATAAACGAACGCACGCATACTCTTGACTATCAATTGATAGACGAAGGTCAGTAGACAACTAAAGAGGGACAACTCAAAGGAACATATAAATTTCTGAGTTGTGGATGCATAAATTAGTATGTCTAACCAAGTTCAACATAATTCTTCCGGATAACCCATGCAGAAAGGTTGAGCTGGCAGAGTCACAATATAGCATGGAGAACTCATCGAGAGCGCTCTTGTTGTCATCTTTTGGTTCAAAAGAACTCCTGCCAAGAATGATTCATGGTAATTGGAAGAAGGATGTATCATGAACCTCGAGGACTATCGCAAAGGTTACTATTATCCTAAAGGAACTAGCAACACTATCAACATGATGTAAGTAGGATGAATCTCGGGTTCAAAACCCAGGAATAGAATACCTACTCCTAAGTAGCATCACGGAATGCTTTCGAGAATAAAGGCCAGAATCATCACACTAGGACACAAATCATGGCTAGACCACTAGATGATCCCCTGAGACACCTAGGGTCATAATAATTATTCCAACATAAAGGTCGAGGCAGTAGAATACCTCAACTCAACAATTAGTGTGATTGAGCTGGCATAAAGGAGCATCGAAACCAGAGGGAAAGGATTTTGCAAATGCATCAGACTATTTAGAAACCTGGAATGACTCGGACAGCATAACGGCTGTAAATGCTCAGAAGAGATTTGAGACATTCACAAAAATGGTGGCATAACCACTCAGAAGAACAATATCAAGGTTTCGAGATCAACAATTAACATACGGAAGTAGTAGAAACTGAACTCAAGCTTAAATCCAACAATCTTATAAGTCTAAGGATTAGTAACGCGTTATCCTGATAGAAACAAGAGATAGCCTAGCTCTTAATCCCCGTAGGAAAGATAAGATGACTCGGATCAGAAGGGCATGAGGTATAAGGAGTAAAAAGAGCCTTACGTTCCATCCCACAGTCAATTCCCTTATATAACTAAAGAATTTCTAGACTCGACTTCGACCAGTTTGGCTTGGTAATCCTACAGGCAGTCAAGCTCTGATACCAACGCTGTCAGGACCCCGACTCAATGCCACATCGATCTAGCATGTAACACCTCATATCACTTTGCGGCCTCACGCACGGTATTCCCACGGGTGTCGCCCTACCTTTGCCCGGGACCGTTTGCGCCTTTTGGCACACGTATATGACAGTGTCGCTAGCATCCATATGATAAGGAGCCCGGGCTGACATGGCTAGTCGTAAACCCAAAGTGGCACAGACTTACAGGGACAGGCATCCATGACCCAGCATCGAACGTGTCGGTCATCAGCGAGTGAATCCAGGCTGTAGCACTGGGCTAGCAGGACTCCGGTGAACCGGGCTGTAGCAGGCTAACAGGACTCCGGTATTCATCGCGTGACATTTCCCCGAAGGGACAGACACAGGAACGAAGAAGGACACATGCCGGCCAGCCTAAGTGTTCCGGAGCAGTAGCAAGCTACCATGGCTCGGTGGAAACACTAGGAGACATTTCCTGGTAAGAGAGGCTACTAAAGATAAACAACTAGATGGTCAGATCCCACACATACCAAGCATTTCAATAACATACACACAATAGGCTCGATATGTGCAAATACAACATGGCATCACAACATGACTCTACGACTCAAGTAATTTATTCAATAGGCTCCGAGGAGCGAGATATTACAAACAGGGGTCTCATGACCCAACAATCAGAGCATACAAATCAAAGCACAAGCGGAAGCTATCATGTCTGGGTACAGACATCTATAACTGAAAAAGGCTGAGAAGCCTGACTATCTACCAGATCCTGCCGGGGCACAAGATCGTAGCTGAGGTAACAAGCTAAACGTCGAAGTCCACGTGGAACTACTAGTGAGACCGGAGTCTCTCTGCAAAAACATAAAATAGGCAAACGTGAGTACAAATGTACCCAGCAAGACTTACATCAGAACTAACTACATATGCATCATTATCAACAAGGGGATGGTGGGTTTTAACTGCAGCAAGCCAGCTTTGACTCGGTGGCTATCCTAAACTACGACTGCAAGCAACTCTTTTGAGGTGGCGCACACGAGTCCACATATTCACCATATCAATACACCACTATGGATCCGCTCCCGTCTCCCTACGAGAACGCCATCCATAGCACTCACGCTTATCTTGCGTATTTTAGAGTATCCACTTTCACTTGTCTATGAACTGATATAAGCAACCCAGAAGTCCTTTACTGCGGACACGGCTATTCGAATAGATGATATTAACCCTGCAGGGGTGTACTTCTTCATACATGTTTCCACCACTTAGCGTCTGCACACGACATGTGCTCGGCAGACTTCAAGCGAAAGCCGACGTGGGTGTAGACCACGACCTACCTAAACACTCAAGTCTCTAGTCCAGGTTTATCACCTATCCGGGTTCCATCCATGAGGAGATCCGGCCGGAGTTTCGCTCACAGCCCCAAACAATGTGAACAGGGTTCCGTGACACCAAACGGGCGCCCGGTATACCCGGCCTCGTGCCTACCGCATCACAGCCCACCCCTCCGGTCAGCGCTGTGCACGGCCTCCAGCATACTACAAACACCAAAAACTACTTGCAACTCCTGGACAGAGGATTTGGGTGAATAAGAAGTCGAGCGGGGTCATATTTCAGGGCCCAATGTATGGTAGTAGCTGAATCATGGATCACAAACACAGAACTCAGTTCCTGAGGATGGATGCAATGAGACAACCCACCATGTACTCCTACATGGCCTCTCACCGCTACCTTTACCAAATCGTGTTCACACACTTAGCTCACACACAGTAGGACATGTTCACACGCCTCTGATTCATCCCCGATGAATCAGACCTGACTCAACTCTAAGCAGTAGCAGGCATGACAAACAAACATGAATGAGTAGGCACAATAGGGCTCAAACAACTCCTACTCATGCTAGTGGGTTTCGTCTATTTACTTTGGCAATGATAGGTCATGCAAAGGATAAAGGGGTTCAGCTACTGCAGCAAGTAACAGTTGAATCGTTGTTGTCCTAATGCATTAAAAGAGAGCAGGAGCGAGAGAGTAGGATTGTATCGGAATGAACAAGGGGGTTTTGCTTGCCTGGCACTTCTGAAGATAACATTGAGTCTTCATCAGTGTCAACGATCACATCATCGGTATCACGTCTATCGAGAGGGGGAAAATACCGGCAACACAGAAGGGAACACAATCAATGCAATGCACAATATGATGCATGATCATGACATGGCAAAATGAATGTGTTTTGGGCTAATGCAACTAGCAACAGATTAAATGAAGTTGGTTTGAATACAAGATTCAAATTCAAACTCCATATGTGATTATTCAAATGCCATTTAATTGATTTGTGCTAAACAGCAGCTATAAGTTGTTCTAACATGCATGAAAGTGGTACAGATGGATTCCTTGAATTTTTGTGATAATTTTTCATATATAATTTATTTCATTTGAAGTTACGGTTGAATTTCTATGATTTTTAGAAGTTTAGGACATTTTCTGAAAATAATAAATCATTTAAGAATTATTTAAATTCCAGAAAACATTTACTGCGTCAGCAGTGCGTCACCGTGACGTCAGCAGGTCAACAGACGCTGCTGCTGGTTAAACCTGACGTGTGGGGGCCACACGTCAGTGACACAGGGTTGTTTAACTCACTGACAGGTGGGACCAGTCAACGGCCACGTCAGCTAGGTCAACTCCGACGCGTGGGGCCACTGTGGTTAACTTAAACTAAACAGGGGTTAAACCGTGGTTGGTTAAGGGCGTGGGGCCCATATGTCATCGACACGCGACACTGACTAAACGCGATTAGCACCTAAACTAATGGTGCCACGTCAGCCACCGGAGACCAGCCGGCGGCGACCACAGGACACGGCGGGGGCACGCCGGACTTACGCTAGAGGCGTCAGCTTGGCGCGCTGAGGGCACCAGGGGATGGCCCTTGATCTCGCGCATCTAGAGGACCAAGTGGGAGGTTGTGGGGTTGCCGGAACTCATGCCGGCAACGAGCTTTGGCGGCGATGGTGTTCGGTGGTGCTCGGGCGCGTCGCTACGGTGCATCAGTGAGCAAATGGAGAGGCTGGGCAGCACCTGCTAGACATGGGGAGCACTAAGAGCAGCACAGTGAGGCCAGGGGAGCACGGAGGCTATGCGTGCAGCAGCAATGGCGGACGGTGGCTTCGGTGCTCGTGGGGAACGGCGCTACGGCACGGAGGAGAGCATGCTGAGTTAGGGGAGAAGGTCAGTGGCTCACGGTGATGACGAGGGGACGCTCGGCGAGGTCGGGGACAGTCCGGAGCCGACGAATTTGACGAAGATGGCCGGCGGTCCCGAGGTTGAAGAAGACATCGAGGGCGGTGTTGCGGCACGTCCGGGGCCTTGTGGCTCGGTGGGGAGAAAGAGGGGGTCGAGGCGGAGCCTTTGAGCGCATCGGCGAGGCTAGGGGGTGGCGGTGGCCGCGAGGGAGCTCGTCGGTGGCGGCGGCTCCGTTCGGGCGAGTGAGAGAGAAGTCCAGGGGAGAGGATGAGGACGCGGGAGAGTGAGGGAGAGAGGCAGGGAGGTGCGTGGCGTCTCCGGGGCGTCGAGGAGGAAGCAGGAGGTGGCCAGGGGGAAGCAGGAGGTGGCCGAGGCCTCTCGGGCGCGCGCCACGCCTCGCCTCTGCCTACTGGCAGAGGAAGACGACAGGGGGGGGGA
>NC_057809.1:398087623-398090692 GCF_018294505.1 Triticum aestivum
GGGGGAAGCAGGAGGTGGCCGAGGCCTCTCGGGCGCGCGCCACGCCTCGCCTCTGCCTACTGGCAGAGGAAGACGACAGGGGGGGGGGGGAAGTGGAGATGGGCTGGGCCGTGCTGGGCCAGGTAAGTGGGCGCCAGGTAACTTCCTTCTCTCTCTCTCTTTTATTTCTTTTCTATTTCTGTTATTTTGTTTTTGATTTGATTTAAAATACCAAATCATTTAATAAAATCCTGGAAACAATTATGGGTGCTTTCTGAATTATTTCAGTGACCCTTAACAATTTCCAACATTTATTTGAACATTTAAATTATTTATAGTATTTAAATGCCCAAAGTCAAATACAATATGATTTAATTCAAAAATCCAAAAATGACCTAAGAATATATTCATCATTTTTGGCAGAGGTTTCCACCTTAACCAGAAACCATGAACTTTTCTTAGGAACCTTTTGGGTTTATTGAAAAGATTTTAATTCACCCTATTTGAGTTGATTTAATGCTAGGGTTTGAACATCCCCATTTCAATTTTAGGCAAAATTTAAACATGATGCAACACATGACTAGCTAGCTCAGAGCAAACCAGAAGCTAGGGATGTGACAGTTCTCGAACCCGTAGGGTCTGCACGGTTAACGTTCGATGATGATTTATATTATGAGTTATGTGTTTTGATGAACCGAAGTTTGTTCGGAGTCCCGAATGAGATCACAGACATGACGAGGAGTCTCGAAATGGTCGAGAGATAAAGATTGATATATTGGAAAGTTATGTTTGGACATCGGAATGGTTTCAGATAGGTTCGGGCATTTTCCGGAGTACCGGGGGGTTACCGGAACCCCCCCGGGAGTTAATGGGCCTTCGTGGGCCCTAGTGGAAGAGAGGAGGCGGTGGCTAGGTGGAGATGCCCCCCCCGCCGACTGCAAGCCCAATCCGAATTGGAATAGGGTTGGGGGGCACCCCCTTTCCTTCTTCTCCTCCCTCTCTTTCCCCCTCGTGCTGACAAAAACACTCCCTCGGCCTCAACTGGATCAAGAGTTCAAGGGATGTCGCCGAGATGCACGTGTGCTGATCGCGGAGGTGCCGTACGTTCGATACTTGGATCGGTTGGATAACGAAGACGTTCAACTACATCAACCGCATTACTAAATGCTTCTACTTTCAGTCTACGAGGGTACGTAGACACACTCTCCCCGCTCATTGCTATGCATCTCCTAGATAGATCTTGCGTGATCGTACGTAAAATTTTGAAATATTGCGTTCCCCAACAGGCAGAAGATAGAGAGAGAATGAAAGTCATTCCCTATGCCTCAGCCATAGGTTCTATAAAGTATGTCATGTTGTGTACCAGACATATTGTGTACCTTGCCATGAGTTTGACAAGGGGGTACAATAGTGATCCAGGACTAGATCATTGTGTAGTGATCAAAATTATCCTTAGTTACCTTAAAGAGGACTAAGGAAATATTTCTCGGTTATGGAGGTGATGAAGAGTTCATCGTAAAGAGTTACGTCGATGCAAACTTTGAGACTAATCTAGATGACTCTAAGTCGCAATTAACTAGAGTATCTCCATGCAGAGCATTGTAGACATAGAAGTTTGCAAAATACATATGGATCTGAATGTGGCAGACCCCTTGACTAAACTTCTCTCACAAGCAAAACATGATCACACCTTAGTACTCTTTGGGTGTTAATCACATAGCGATGTGAACTAGATTAATGACTCTAGTAAACCCTTTGGGTGTTGGTCACATGGCGATGTGAACTATGGGTGTTAATCACATAAAGATGTGAACTATTGGTGCTAAATGGCATGGCTGTGTGAACTAGATTATTGACTCTAGTGCAAGTGGGAGACTGAAGGAAATATGCCATAGAGGCAATAATAAAGTTGTTATTTTATATTTCCTTATATCACGATAAATGTTTATTATTCATGCTATAATTGTATTAATCGGAAACTTGATACATGTGTGGATACATAGACAAAACACTGTGTCCCTAGTAAGCCTCTACTAGACTAGCTCATAAATCAAAGATGGTTAAGTTTCCTAACCAAGGACATGTGTTGTCATATGATGAATGGGACCACATAATTAGGAGAATGATGTGATGGACAAGACCCATCTTTTAGCTTAGCATATTGATCATTCAATTTTATTGCTATTGCTTTCTTCATGTCAAATACATATTCCTTCGACTATGAGATTATGCAACTCCTGGATACCAGAGGAATGCCTTGTGTGCTATCAAACGTCACAATGTAACTGGGTGATTATAAAGATGCTCTACAGGTATCTCCGAAGGTGTTTGCTGGGTTGGCATAGATCGAAATTAGGATTTGTCACTCCAAGTATTGGAGAGGTATGTCAGGGCCCTCTCGGTAATACACATCATAAGAAGCCTTGCAAGAAAAGTGACTAATGAGTTAGTTGCGGGATGTTGTATTGCAGAACATGTAAAGAGACTTGATAGTAACAAGATTGAATTAGGTATGAATATACCGACGATCAAATCTCGGGCAAGTAACATACCGATGACAAAGGGAATAATGTATGTTGTCATAATGGTTCGACCGATAAAGATATTCGTAGAATATGTAGGAGCCAATATGAGCATCTAGGTTCCGTTGTTCATTATTGACCGGAGAGGTGTCTCGGTCATGTCTACAAAGTTCTCGAACCCGTAGTGTCCGCCCGCTTGACGTTCGATGACGATTTTGTATTATATGAGTTATGTGATTTGGTGACCGAATGTTGTTCGGAGTCTCGGATGAGATTACGAACATGACGATGAGTCTCGAAATGGTCAAGAAATAAAGATTGATATATAGGACGATAGTATTCGGACACCGGAAGTGTTCCAGAGGGTACCGGGTACATATCAGGTCACAGGAAGGGGTTCCGGACACCCCCGACAAAAGATATGGGCCTAATGGGCCAAGAGGGGAAACGCAGCAGCCAGCAGGGGCTGCCGTGCCCCCCATATGGTCCACACCTGAGGGGAAGGAAAGAGGGGAGGAGAGAAGGAAGGGGAGGGATTCGGCCTCCCCCTTCCTTCCCTCCTCCCCCC
>NC_057809.1:398091074-398101402 GCF_018294505.1 Triticum aestivum
CTGACGGAACTCATCTACTTCCTCGACACTTTGCTGGATCAAGATTTCAAGGGACGTCATTGAGCTGAATGTGTGTAGAACTCGGAGGTGCCGTGCGTTTGGTACTTGATCAGTCGGAAAGAGAAGAAGTTCGACTACATCAACCGTGTTGTCAAACAGTTCCGCTTTCGGTCTACGAGGGTACGTAGACACACTCTCCCCCTCTCGTTGCTATGCATCTCCTAGATATATCTTGCGTGAGCGTAGGAAATTTTTTGAAATTGCATGCTACGCTTCCCAACAGAAACTTATATGCTTGCTCAAGTCTTGTCCAGTGGCCGACGTGTCAAGCCAAGGGCACTCTCTAGCACTGCGTCGAAGGGACAAAACCCTAGACATGGTCTGGCAGCCCCAAGAATACCACGTGCGCCAGTGCATGCGGTGACCGCGCATCAACGACGTGTTCGATAGTCGGTCAACGCGCACTGAGCGTCAAGCCCCCTCTGCCACCGCCCGTTCGCCCTCCTCGTGCCACCGCAACATGTCCTTGCCACTCGACACTCTCCTCATCGTGCACCTAGCATCTCTCTGCAGCTCTAGGATGCCGGGAGCCTACATAGTGGACATGGACATGACAAGTCCAGATGGCACAGTGCACCCGCATGAGTGACTTGTCTCACCCCGAGCCCTGTGATGTGTACTATGCAACTTTATTCTTGTAGACTCGTGTTGGGCCTCCACGCACAGAGTTATGTGTGACAGTAGCAATTTTCCCTTAAGTGGATGACCTAAGGTTTATCAATCCATCGGAGTCGTAGGATGAAGATGGTGTCGGCGTTCTGGGAACGGGGGTCCCCAGACTTGCCTGCGTGCGGCCCACGGCATGGCTCTACGAGTGGGCCCGTACGACCCATCTTCACCAACAAGCATTCAAGACCCTTGCGAGGGGCCAAGCCTCGTGAGGCGGACGACGCAATACCTCCTCAGGAGTGGCCTCACCAAGGTGGCTCGCGAGGGGCGGAGAGATCAAGGCCAGGCAAACCTCGCGAGGTTCCAATGACATGAGCCATGACGATCGAGATCAGGCGGGTGCCAGGCGGGCGCTAGCGCGCACAGTGTCCTTGTTTTCTCTTTGGTGTTAAGGAGGCAAGCGCAGACGAAGAGTACCGAGGCGTCAAGCAAAGGTTTTCATATTGGTGCAACCAGACCAAGACCAGCAGGACGGCAGGACGGAGGTCACCGTGGAGCCCAAGACGGCGTCACCACCTGAGCCTTTGGTAGGCGATGACTACATTTGTCAGGATAAGTTGTACTAGTTGTCTCCTTTTGAATTGGCCGTTGTGGCATCCCTTCCCGACCATAGCTAGGACCAGGGCCTCTATAAATAGGACTAGACACCACCATAGCTAGGGGATCGACCTCATCTTGGATCGGAGCCATTCCATCCTTAGCCTCATACCAACCAAGCATAAGAAAACCTCACCTCAGGAGGCTGTTCTTCCCCTTGTACTATTCATCATCAGCTCAAGAGGCAATCCACCACACCACACTGGAGTAGGGTATTACACCACTACGGTGGCCCGAACCAGTACAAATCTTGTGTCCCTTGTGTTGCAAGTTCGTCGAGTTAGCCTTAGAGATCGTGGCAAGGTTGAGGGCGTGAGTTGGTAGGGGGAGATCTTCGCGTGCACCCCAGTGCTCGAACCTTAAGGGTTTTGCCGAAACCCGAAATCCGACATTTGGCACGCCGGGTAGGGGTGCGCCGGAGTTTTCCTTCCGCCGATTCGCGCTCCACCATCTTCACGCCCATTCTCCATGGCTGGCGCCGCCCTTCCGGCTGGATCTACGGGTGCCCACAGTGACGCTCGGGGGCTCCAAGCCCTTGCTCCCGCCCTGCAGTAGGTGCAGTGGCCACCCAAGTTCAACCCGGAGATGCCTCCGCGCTACGACAGCGCGGCAGACCCATCGGCTTTCCTACTGGCGTATGAGGAGGCCGTCCTTAAGGCCGGGGGCGACGACAAGGTCATGGCCAACTGGCTTCCCATGGCCCTCACTAGCGCACCACGCGCCTGGCTTCTCAACCTCCTCGGATCCATGGTGGCGTCATGGGAGGAGTTGCGCGGCCTCTTTGCCGCGCGTTACGCAGCACCGGCACACCACGCGGTTGCGTCTCTCCTCGGCAGCTGTAACACCCTCGATGCGACTATATCTCCCACGTGTCAAGGCACGACTTAGAGGCATAATCGCATTGAAGGCATATGTCGCAAGTTAGGCAATCTTCACAACAACCCATGTAATGTTGATAATAAAAGGGGAGATAACATAGTTGGCTTACACTCGCCACGTCAATCAAGTACATAAATAACATTACATCATCCAAACACTCATGGCCCGACTACGGCACCAAAATAAAAAATAACCCAACAAGCGATACGGTCCCGATCACCCCCAACTGGGCACCACTACTGATCATCAGGAAAGGAAACATAGTAACGTTGAGAGTCTTCGTCGAACTCCCACTTCAGCTCAAGCGCGTCACCTGGAGCGGAATCATCAGGCCCTGCATCTGGTGTAATAGTAATCAAGCGATCAAGACTATTTAAGCTTATAGGTAAGGCAAGGTAAATATATGTGGAGCTGCAGCAGGCGACTTGCAAAATATGGTGGCTAACTTATTCGCAAAAGAGAGCGAGAAGAGGAGGCAAAGCGCGAGCGAGAAACTAGAGAACAACCTGCGCAAACATTACTCCAACACCGTGTCCGCTTCCCAGACTCTGCCGAGAAGAGGCCATCACGGTAACACACTCAGTTGATTCATTTTAATTAAGTTAAGGTTCAAGTTATCTACAACCGGACATTAACAAATTCCCATCTTCCCATAACCGCGGGCACGGCTTTCGAAAGTTCAAATCCCTGCAGGGGAGTCCCAACTTGGCCCATGACAAGCCCTCACGGTCAACGAAGGAATAGACCTCCTCCCAAGACTTTCCGATCAAACTCGGTATCTCGGTTCTTCAAGACACTTCGACAGGTTAAAACAAGACCAGCAACACCGCCCGAATGTGCCGACAAATCCCGATAGGAGCTGCACATATCTCTTTCTCAGGGCACAATCGGATAAGCAATCCGTACAACTAAAACCAGCCCTCAAGTTTCCCCGAGGTGGCGCTGCAAGGGGCTCTAGGTTGGACCAACACTCAGAGGAGCACTGGCGATAAGCCTTCCTGCTCAATGCATCAGCAATCACATTGGCCTTGCCTGGAGTATACTCAATACTCGGATTATACTCTTGAATCATTTCGACCCATTGAGTTTGCCTGAGGTTGAGATTAGGCTGAGTGAAGATGTACTTGAGACTCTTGTGATCAGTGAAAATGTCCACTTTTCTACCCAATAAGAGATGTCTCCAAGTCAAAAGAGCATGCACAACTTCCGCCAACTCGAGATCATAAGTGGGGTAGTTCTTCTCATTAGGCTTCAACTGGCGAGAGGTATAAGCAACAACTTTCTTCTCTTGCATCAATACAGCGCCAAGACCTTGGAGAGAGGCATCACAAAAGACCTCGTACGGCTTGGATTCATCAGGCGGAGTCAGAACTGGAGCAGTGATCAATTTCTCTTTCAAAGTGTTGAAAGCAATGTCACACTCCGGAGACCAAACATACTTGACGTGCTTCTGGAGAAGATTTGAGAGAGGCTTCGCGATCTTAGAAAAGTTTTCAATGAAACTTCGGCAATAGCTTGCGAGACCGAGGAAGCTACGGAGTTGCTTCACGTTCCGAGGAGGTTCTCAATTCACAATTGCAGACACCTTCTCAGGATTCACGGCAATACCCTTGGCAGAGATGATATGACCAAGATAAAGAACCTCATCGAGCCAAAATTCACACTTGGAGAACTTGGCGTAGAACTGATATTCTCTGAGCTTATCGAGCACCAAACGTAAGTGCTTGGCATGATCTTCCTTGTTCTTCCAGAAAACCAGAATGTCGTCGAGATAGACCGAAACGAAGTCATTGGTGTAGGCATTGAAGATGAAGTTCATCATGTGAGAGAAAGTCGGAGGAGCGTTGACGAGGCCAAAAGACATGACAGTGTATTCATATGAACCATAGCTTGTCCTGAAAGCCGTCTTGGGAATATCTTGCTCCCGGATTCGAATCTGATGATAACCCATATGGAGATCAAGCTTGGAGAATACTTGGGCACCTTTGAGTTGTTCGAACAGCTCGTTGATGTTGGGAAGTGGGTATTTGTTCTTGATGGTCTTCTTGTTCAATGGACAGTAATCAACACAAAGCCGGTCCGTTCCATCTTTCTTCTTCACAAAAAGAACACCACAACCCCACGGAGAAGAACTAGGCCGGATGAGACCCATTCTTTCTTGAATATCGAGTTGCTTCTTCAGCTCCTTCAACTCTTCAGGTCCGGGCTTGTAAGGACGCTTGCACACAGGTTCCGTGCCGGGCTCAAGATCAATGACGAATTCAACTGGCCGGTGCGGAGGCATTCCAGGAAGCTCTTCTAGAAAAATGTCTTGATATTCGCAAACGACTGGAATTTGCAAGATGGCATCGAGTTCACCCTTCTCATTGAGAGAAAACAGACGGATGGTATCATCACGAGCGGCAAAGGCAATTACATCCTCAGACGAATGAGTTAATTGAATCTGCCTGGCTGCACAATCCAGCTGAGCCTTGTGCTTAGAAAGCCAATCCATTCCGAGAATAAGATCAATATCCGAGTCACCAAGAACATTTGGAGAGGACAAGAACTTATAGTCACCCAAAGTGATTGTAACATCCGGAACGCATACTCGAGATGTCATTTGACGGGCCGGAGAGACAATAGCCAACGGTTTCGACAACACTGGAGTAACAAAATCATGCTTAGATGCAAAAGGTCTCGAGATGAAACAATGCGATGCACCAGTGTCAAAAAGAACTCTTGCGGGAATATCATTAACAGGAAGGTTACCCAGGATGACATCTGATGAATCCTCTGCCTGAGCTGCATTCACCATATTGACCTTGGCGTACTTGGGGTTATGCTTGACCATAGCTGTACTTGCCAATCTCACTGGAGGAGGAGGAGGAAGACGCCTCTGGTTGAAACACTTGTTGGCATAGTGACCCTTCTGTTGGCACTTGTTGCACGTAACCTCTGAAAGCGGACGGTGATATGGAGCACTCGATCTTGGAGCTTGAGACGAAGTCTTGTTCTGAAAGCTAGGGTTGGGTGGGTGGGAAGAACCACTACCACCTTTGCTCTTCTGCTGATACGGCTAAAGGAACGGAGGAGGAGGAAGCCAATACTTCTGCTGCTTGGCCACTTGAGTAGAGGAAGGAGTAACATCTCTGACTCGCTTCTTGGAGGCATCACACCCCAACTGAGCGGCCTCTTTCTTCAATGCCATGTTGTAGAACTCATCGTATCTCAAGGGCTCAAAGAGAACAAGAGCTAGCTGAATTTCTTCTCTGAGACCACCCCTGAACTGGTATATCATGCTCTTCTCATTAGGTACGTCCTGCTTGGCAAAGCGGGCGAGCTTCTGGAACCACTTGTTGTACTCATAGATAGACAAAGAGCCTTGCTTCAGGTTGCGGAATTCCTCACGCTTGCTTTCAACCATGCTCTAAGGGATATGATGAGCTCGGAAATCTTGACGGAATTCATCCCAGGTGATAACACGTCCACCTCTGGAATCCTTGTACTACTGGAACCATTCTGTAGCTTGATCTTTGAGTTGGAAGGAAGCGAACTTGACGAAATCCTCAGGCCTTACGTTACTGCACTCGAAATGCTGGCACAGATCCACAAGCCAATCGTCAGCATCGGTTGCCTCAACACAATTGCTGAAAGTCTTTGGCCCATTAGCAAGGAACTGGTTGAGTGTAGCAAAGTGATTCTGATTGTTGCCTTGGTTCCCTTGGTTGCCTTGATTGCGCTCTTGAAGAATTTGCATGATCAACTGTGTGTTTGCATTGGTTGCGGCCATCACAGCTTGCCATGCCTCTGGAGGAGGTGGAGGTGGTGGCGGATCAGGATTCGGAGTCGTGCGCATTGGAGGAGCCATCCTGAAGAGGTTGACATCCATTAGCACATTGATAGACAAATCTTGAAGCTGAATCCAACGGAATGAAAATTGCAACATATAGTCTTCACATCCGAACAAAATGAACGAATGCATTCCTCTTGAAATGGTCACATATCCATAAATTGAGAAGCCACGTAGAATTAAGGTAGCGAAATAAATCAACAAGGTACGGATCAAGAATGAATAATCGGTAAGAAATCCCAATCTCAAACCAATATCCATGGAAGAAGAACTAGAGCTACTAGAATTCCCACCACTGAAACTCCCGAACCTTTCCGGTTATGCTATCAGGTGTTGGGGATACAGGGGAATCATAATATCTCACCCAATTCTAGCAAATCCTACATCCAGTTGTATCCATCCTTCAACACATAACCAAGAAAAACTTCGGAAACCATCTACCTCAACCTTCGAAAAGCATCCGTTATACAAGTTATGGCGATACTCCCGAACTCCCGCCCCAGTACTGGGTGGCGTCGAGGTTATCTCACCAACGAACTGCATAAAGGAGATTTTTGATGTCGACGTACTAAACTCTGGTATTCCAGAATTGCAACGATAAAATTATGACGACAACACCTCAGAGCTCAACTCCCCGGGACACTTCCACAAAACCCCTGACAGGAGGCACCAAGACAATGTTCTCACCACAAAACCATCGGAACGATTCTAAGATACCCGTGTGATCCTAAAAAAATTTTTAGTCAAATTTGAGAAGAGAAGAGTCAAAACTCTACGTCAGCATGCCTTACCAGAGCGATGAACTCTCCGATATATAATTCCTAAATGACTCAAAACATTTTTCTAGACACAACTCGGCCGCTAAAAACGATCAAGCAATGGGGCTCCTAAGGTCAGGGAAGGCTCTGATTACCAACTTGTAACACCCTCGATGCGACTATATCTCCCATGTGTCGAGGCACAACATAGAGGCATAATCGCATTGAAGGCATATGTCGCAAGTTAGGCAATCTTCACAACAACCCATGTAATATAGATAATAAAAGGGGAGATAACATAGTTGGCTTACACTCGCCACGTCAATCAAGTACATAAATAACATTACATCATCCAAACACTCATGGCCCGACTACGGCGCCAAAATAAAAGATAACCCAACAAGCGACACGGCCCCGATCACCCCAAACTGGGCACCACTACTGATCACCAAGAAAGGAAACATAGTAACGTTGAGAGTCTTCGTCGAACTCCCACTTGAGCTCAAGCGCGTCACCTGGAGCGGAATCATCAGGCCCTACATCTGGTGTAATAGTAATCTGTGAGCCACAGGGACTTAGCAATCTCGCACCCTCGCGATCAAGACTATTTAAGCTTATAGGTAAGGCAAGGTAAATATATGTGGAGCTGCAGTAGGCGACTAGCAAAATATGGTGGCTAACTTATTCGCTAAAGAGAGCGAGAAGAGGAGGCAAAGTGCGAGCGAGAAACTAGAGAACAACCTGCGCAAACATTACTCCAATACCGTGTCCGCTTCCCGGACTCCGCCGAGAAGAGGCCATCACGGTAACACACTCAGTTGATTCATTTTAATTAAGTTAAGGTTCAAGTTATGTACAAAAGGACATTAAAAATTCCCATATGTCCATAACCGCGGGCACGGCTTTCGAAAGTTCAAATCCCTGCAGGGGAGTCCCAACTAGGCCCATGAGAAGCCCTCACGGTCAACGAAGGAATAGACCTCCTCCGAAGACGTTCCGATCAGACTCGGTATCTCGGTTCTGCAAGACACTTCGACAGATTAAAACAAGACCAGCAACACCGCCCGAATGTGCCGACAAATCCCGATAGGAGCTGGACATATCTCTTTCTCAGGGCACAATCGGATAAGCAATCCGTACAACTAAAACCAGCCCTCAAGTTTCCCCGAGGTGGCGCTGCAAGGGGCTCTAGGTTGGACCAACACTCAGAGGAGCACTGGCGAGGGGGGGGGGTTTAAAATAAGATGACCCTCGGGCTCCGGAAACCCAAGGGAGAAAGAGGCTAGGTGGCAAATGGTAAAACCAAGGTTGGGCATTGCTGGAAAAGCTTTAATCAAGGCGAACTATCAAGGGGTTCCCATTATAACCCAACCGCGTAAGGAACGCAAAATCCAGGAACATAACACCGATATGACGGAAACTAGGGCGGCAAGAGTTGAACAAAACACTAGGCGAGAGGCCGAGCCTTCCACCCTTAACCAAGTATATAGATGCATTAAGATAACATGGCAATATAATGGTATCCCAACAAGTAAATAAATGTTCCAACAAGGAACGGCCTCCAGTCTTCACCTGCAACTAGCAACGCTATAAGAGGGGCTGAGCAAAGCGGTAACATAGCCAATCAACGGTTTGCTAGGACAAGGTGGGTTAGAGGTTTGACATGGCATTTTGGGAGGTTTGAAAGCAAGTGGTAGGCATCGTAGCATTGGCATAGCAAAAGAGCGAGCAAACTAGCATAGCAAAGATAGTAGTGATTTCGAGGGTATGATCATCTTGCCTGCACAATTGTCAGAGTTGACTGGATCCTCGAAAGAAAACTCAACGGGCTCCTCGTTAGCGAACTCGTCTTCCGGATCTACCCAAACAAGACAAACAAGCAACAAGGACACAAATCAACCACGTGCAACTCAAACAACATGATGCAAAGATGGTATGCTATGCGGGATGCATATGCAAGATGTGACAAGGAATGCATGACCCTGGCCTCAACTTGGGAATCCAAGTGTGCCACTGGAAATATGAGATGAAATCGCTTGAAAACGATATAAAGAACGTCGGAATCGGAGTTATGGTTTGGAAATGGCAAGCGATTCAAAAATGACACCGGTCTGCGATTTACAGCAAGTAGCCATCTAAATGCAACAAGATGAACATGCTACAACACCCAAACATGGCAACAAAATACATGGCAGGGATGCGTTCATGATGCTTAACAAAAGTCTAGCACTGAGATACGGCCAATTCATCCATTAACAGGTTCAAACAAGCATGGCAAAAATGCATATGGCAAACAGATCTCAGACTTTGTGAAATTAACACTTGTCTGGAATTTCAGATCAGGTAGCACACTTCGGAGCAACAAAACTACATGCTAAAGGACCTGAACATGGCAAAGTAAAGCATGGAATGGAGCTACTCAAAGAGCTTAACAAAAGTCCCTTAGTGACCTTGAGCCAAAAGGGATCAAAAAATACAATTTCAAGCATGTGAACATAGCAAAAACATAATCAGTTTTCAGACTTTGTGAAAACTGGCACATGCTGAAACATAACTCAAGTAGGCATGTTTACGAGCTCGATGCACTCACTACGTTGCAAGTCATGACAAGCTAAGCATACACCCATCAATAATACACAAAATTCAAGCTAGAAATGGCAAGAACAATAGCATAGCATGCATGGATCAACTACAACATCATCGGCAAAATTGCAAACAAGTTGACAATCTGCCCAGATTCACAAAGTAGCAAAAGTAGAGCTCGATTGACTCAAGCTAGGGTGCTCCATAATTTCAAACAAAGACATGGATGGATAGAGAACTACAAGATTAACAAAACATCCTTACTGATCATCCTCAAAATAGGCACGGATCACTAGGAAACAACATGAACATATGGCCATATGAGATAAACAGCTCAAAGACTTAGTGGAAATGCTAAGTCCGTGAAATCAGAATTACCAAGTGCACCACTTTGCAAGCTTGTGCTAGTCACCACACACATCAGAAAAATACATGGATAGCACCTCTGGAAAGATGACAAAACTCTTAACAAAACATATGTAGAGCTCATGGGCATATCATGCACACATTAATCATGGCAAAAATGACAAATATCTAAACGGAGTAGCAGATCTGACAATTATCTCAAGTAGCCCTCTTCTAACAGCATTTCGGGCATCAAGATGGACTCAAATGAAAATGATGCAATGGAATCAAATGATGTACTCTCTGAGATGAACATTTTGATATGCTATATGCCCAAAACGGAGCTACAGATGCAAAGTTACGAGGCCATGAACAAGCGCATATGGATCTGTGGAAACAGGGACTTAGAAGAAAAAACACCTACGGATATAGTGTTTGACCCGGGCACGCGAACGAGGCAGCGGCGCTGCTCGCCGAAGTTCAAAGACGGCGGCCGGCGAGGTCGAGGTCGCCGGATCCAGTCGCTCCTCGACCAGATCTGGCCGGAGGAGGGAGGGGACGGCGAGGCGGCGGCGGCGGCCGGCGTCGGCGGGGCGGCGGAGCCG
>NC_057809.1:398101739-398111489 GCF_018294505.1 Triticum aestivum
GCGAAGCGGCGGCGGAGACTCGGGCCGGGAGGGCCGCGGTCGGGCCCCGCGGGCCGGCGCGGTGGGAGGCGGCGGTGCGCCACGTGGTGATCGCTGAGAGGGCACGGGCGGCGGCGGACGTTGTCTGGCGCCGGAGGACACGTCTGGCGCTCCGAGAGGAGGGGGGAGCTAGGGTTAGAGTCGACTTGATCCGAAATTTTTGGGGAGGAGGCTATATTTATAGGTAGAGGGAGCTAGGAGAGTCCAAATGAGGTACGGTTTTTGCCCACGCGATCATGATCGAACGCTCTAGATGATGGAGAGGGTTTAGGTGGGTTTTGGGCCAAATTGGAGGGGTGTTGGGCTGCAACACACACGAGACCTTTTCGGTCCCTCGGTTAACCGTTGGAGTATCAAACGAAGTCCAAATGGTACGAAACTTGACAGGCGGTCTACTGGTAGTAAACCAAGGACGCTTGGCAAGTCTCGATCCAATCCGGAAATGTTTAATCCCCACACATGAAAGAAAGGTAGAAATGGCCACCGGAGGAGAACGAAGCGCCAGAATGCAAAACGGACAACGGGGAAAATGCTCGAATGCATGAGACGAACACGTATGCAAATGCACTGCACATGATGACATGATATGAGATGCATGACAATGAAAACAACACATGGAGACAAAGACCCGATCCCAAGAAAATAAAATAACTTAACGCCGGAAACGGCAATAGTTGGAGTACAAATTGGGAAAGTTACATCCGGGGTGTTACAGCAGCTCACAAGCACCACCCTCGGATCATCATGGCAAGCCACTCTTTTGCCAGATCGGCGCCACTTGCAAGCGCTCGGGGGCTCCACTGGGCTGGGCCGCGCTCGAGGCGGACCTCACCATCAACTTAGGGGATCATGTCGTCTCCACCGTCGGCTTGGGTGCGCTCCCAATGCTTTGCACGCCCACCATCTTGTCGGCGTTCTGGGAATGGGGGTCGCCAGACATGCCTGCCTGCGGCCCACGGCGTGGCGCTGCAAGCGGGCCCGAATGACCCATCTTCACCAACAAGATTTCAAGACCCTCGCGAGGGGCCAAGCCTCGCGAGGCGGACGACACAAGACATCCTCAGGAGCGGCCTCACCAGGATGGCTCTCACGAGGGGCGGAGAGTTCAAGGCAAGGCAAACCTCGCGAGGTTCCGATGACGTGAGCCATGACGATCGAGACCAGGTGGGCGCCAGGCGGGCGCCAGCGTGCACAGTGTCCGTGTTTCCTCTTTGGTGTTAAGGAAGCAAGCGCAGGCGCGGAGTAGCGAGGCGTCAAGCAAAGGTTTCCATAGCAGTGCAATGAGACCAAGACCATTAGGACGGCAAGATGGAGGTCACCATGGAGCCCAAGGCAGCGTCACCATTAGAGCCTTTTGCAGGCGAAGACTGTTTTTGTCAATATAAGCTGTACTAGTTGTCCCCTTTCAAATTGGCTGTTGTTGGCTCCCTTCCCGCTCAATATTTGGGGAGAGGACCAGGGCCTCTATAAATAGGACTAGCCACCACTATAGCTGAAGGATCGATCCAAACAACCACAAGTCCACCAAGCACAAGAACACCTCTCCTCAGGAGGCTGTTCTTCCCATTGTATTGTTCATCCTGAGCCCAAGAGGCAATCCACCACCACCACACTGGAGTAGGGTATTACACCCGAACGGTGGCCCGAACCAGTATAAATCTTGTGTCCTTTGTATTGCAAGTTCGTCGAGTAGCCCTTGAGATATTAGCGAAGCTAAGACATGGATTAGTAGGGGGAGATCTTCGCACGCACCCAGTGTTCGAACCTTAAGGGTTTTGCCGGAACTCGTGATCCAACATTTGGCGCGCCAGGTAGGGGTGCGCCGAAGCTACCCTTTCGTTGCTCCGCGTCCCGTTGTCTCATCGTTTCGATGGCGGACGCTCGCCGTGCTCGCGCTCAGCACCGCGCTGCCGTCGCCGCCCACGTTGCTCAGACGTCTCCCGTCGGTGGGCCACCCCATAATTCTTCGTCGCCTGGTGCTGACGCCGCCACCGGCCCGGCGGGGAACGAGCGGCAAGCATCCTCGCTGCACCTCTCGGTGCGGCGGGACTGCCGCACCGCCACTCCATCGCTGACCCCGGCCGGCTCGTCATCCATGCTCGTCGCGCTCCCGTGGACGCGCAGACCGCTTTGTGCATGGCGTACGAGCTCCTACGCTACTGCCCCGTCAACGACCTCTACGAGGAATGGCTCGACCGCATCGCCGAGCTCGTCAGCGCCGCGGGGGATCCCCTACGCCGTCCCTCTCACTGCCTCGCCCTCCGCCAGCCATGTGCGGCATGGCCCTTGGAGCACCAGCACCACCTCTGCCCCAAGATGGAGTCTTGGTGCCCAGGCGCGCGGCCCCATGGCGCGACCTGCCGCGTCCGACGACCGCGCAAGAAGAAGAAAGCTAGCAAGAAGTCCCTCGACCGCGAGAAAACGTTGCCGCGCTCCCTGTGCCACCATGGCAAGACCGCGTGCCACCGGCAGTGGCGGTGCACGGACCCCATCAAGGACAAGTTCTCCACCAGCGCAGAGTCCCGGTGACCACAGCAGGCTACCACACCTTCACCCCTAAGCTGCATAGCGTCGCTTGGCCGAGAAAGTTCAAGCCGGATATGCCTCCTCGGTATGACGGCACCCCCGCCCCCGCGGAGTTCCTGCAGCTCTACGAGCTGAGCATCGAGGCGGCCAACATTGACGAGAAAGTCATGGCGAACTGGTTCCCCATGGCTCTCAAGGATGGTGCCCGCTCCTGGCTCTTGAATGTGACTCCAGGCTTGATCTCCTCCTGGAACAAGATGCGCGACCGTTTCTTTGCCAACTTCTAGGGCACTCGCGACTGCCCACCGGCTGCGGGTGACCTACGCCACGTCAAGCAACAACCAGGAGAGACCCTCCAGAAGTACATCCAGCGCTTCAACAACGTTCGCCTCAAGATCCCCAAGGTGACGGATGAGGCCATCATCTCTGAGTTCTCTGATGGCATCCGCGATGTCAAGATGAAGGAGGAGCTCGCCATCCACGAGGAGTTGTGCATGTCTCTGGAGCTGTTCAACCTGGCGACCAAGTGCGCAAGAGCCGAGGAGGGGCGCCTCTCTCTCCTCGAGCTCCCGGCTGCTGACCTGGAGGAGAAGAAAGACAAGGCCAAAGACGTGAAGCGCAAGGGAGCAGCCGTGCTCGCGGTGGAGCCGGACACAAAGCACGGAAGGGACCTGCCCGAGTCATCCAAGAGCAGCTGACCGTTCTGCGCCTTCCATAACCTGCATAGCAACAACACCGGCGACTGTCAAGAGCTCAGGGCCATTCGAGAAGCATGCTTCGGTCGACGCCCCGAGCGCAACGACCGGGGCTACAACCAAGGAGGAGGACGTGGCAGCGGACGCTGGGATGACCGTGGCTCGCACCAGGAGTGGTGTGACCAGCCTCGCGAAGGTGCCTGGAGGGATCAGCCTCTTGAGGATCGTCTTCAGGGCAACGCCGGTCTCCCTCCACTATGCCACCACCAAGAAGGAACGACGACCACCACCAAGACGAGGGGGTTGGGGGCTTCCACGAGCTGCGTGCTATCGCCTGCATCTTGGGCGGAGCTCAAGCCCCAGCCTCATAGCGTATATTCAAGTAGTTTGCTTGCGAGGTGAACGCAATCCTCCCCAAGCTCGAGGCCACGCGCCCGCTCAGGTGATCCAAGTGCGCCATTACCTTCAGCTCAGCAGATCAGCTCAAGTGTGCAGCCACCGCCGCCGCTCTCCCAATGCTTTGTTCACCCGTCATCAGCAACGTGCAAGTCACCAAGACCCTCAACGACAGCGGCGCAGGGCTCAACATCTTGTCCGTCGAGACGTTCGACAACCTTCAAGTGCCATACGATCAGCTTCAGCCCACCAAGCCTTTCTCAAGAGTGACCGACGGCTCCACCACGCCGATAGGATAGGTCTGCCTCCCAGTCACCTTTGGAGAGCGCAACAACTACCACATCGAGCTCATCGACTTCGACGTCGCCCACATTCATCTGCCGTACAAAGCATCCTCGGGTATCCAGCCCTGGCCAAGTTCATGGCAGTGACGCACCACGGCTACAACGTCCTCAAGATGCTAGGAAGCGGCGGGATCATCACAGTCCCCTGCGAAGAAAGAGATGTGGTGTGCTCCCTCGAGCGCGCCTTCCAAGCAGCGTCAATCAAAGACCCCGGCAACAATGCAGCTCGGTACCCTCCTGAGGTCGTCCCCAAGAAGAAGAAGCAGCTACTCCGTGCCGGACCTCAGGAGGGCAGCTCCGCAAGTGGCACCTCGTCAGGATAAGCACCCGCACCTAGGGCTCCTCCCTTTGATGCATAGGAAGGCGCACCTGGCGCCCTCCTTGGGAAGGGCTTGGGGGCTCTCTTCTGGAGGGCCTCAGACCTTGCCAACGTCACGAGGGAGGTGCTCGGGCACCACTTGGAGGCGTGTTTTGTGGCACGTCCCCCTCAGGAGAAGCTGGGCGAGGAGCGCCCGGTGCTCAGGAGTTCATCACCAAGGTATCTCAGGAACTTTGGGAAGCAAGAGCAATACGCGGCGACCGCCGCCCACCTAGCGTTGCTCCCCACCTAGGCAAGGGTGGTGAGCTGCGCGTTTGCATCGACATCCCAAGGCTCAACTGAGCCGCATCTCAGGAGTGCTTCTGGCCTTTGCATGTTGGGCGCTGCGAAGGTCCACCCCACGGCTATCTTCGCATGCCGTTCGGCCTGCCGAGCGTGGCTGCTGCCTTCCAGCACAACCTCCAGAGCGTCATGGAGGGTCAGGAGGCCAGGCACCACGTGGTCCTGGCGGAGATGGCGACGGTCCTCAAGGAACCGCCTGGACCCCCAGTGCCAACCGAGGCTTAGGGCCCCGATGGCTCGTGAGGAGCAACCCCTTCGCCGCGTACCTTCAGCTGCCTCAACACCCCTTCATCAACAGAACCAGGTGACATTTTCCAAGTTCATTTAGTTGGGAGCGCCCTCAGGGCTGCATCATTCCTAGGCCGCATGGGTCCGTCCCTCTGGCATGTATCCCTTTTTATGTCTTTAGCTTACCTTGCTGGGGGCGCCCCTTGGGCTGCATCATCCCCAAGACGCTCGGGCCGGATCCACACTACTAGGAAAAGGCCTACTAATGGCGCACCAGTTTTGCCTACTAATGACGCATCACTGGTGCGCCATTAGTATCACGCCACTAGTATTTATTACTAATGGTGCACCACTGGTGCGCCACTAGTATCTGGTATACTAATGGCGCACCACCTAGTGCGCCATTAGTATATAACACCATGCGCCATTAGTATGCCTCCCAGGGCCATATTTAACCATGTGCTTTGGCACACTAATGGCGCACTGCGGATGGATGCGCCATTAGTATACTTGGCATACTAATGGCGCACTCTGTAGTGATGCGCCATTAGTATGAATATTAGGGTTTTTTTACTTTCATGATTTTTGCACAGGTTACAAAATATATTATTTGACAGAACATAGACAGTAGTACACAGCAACAGCAGATTCATCGAATACAATAGAAGATTAGTCTCCGAATACAATTCATCATATTAGTCTCTGAATTCAAAAGACCAAACAAAGATAAAACATTACAAGTCTCGAGACCGCGAGTATTGAGTTTGTCGGAAGTAATACTAATCCTAACAAGTCCTACTAATCATCATCATACAACTTCTACTCGTTATTCATAACAAGTCATGCGATCATCATCTTGATAGTCATCGAACCAACCCTACTTAATTGTTCTTAGCACATTATCATCGGTATTAGGCAGGACCTAAATACCCTATTTAAGCTAAAATAGCATAAAACAATATAGACCCTGACTCTCCATTATGGAGAATGGAGAACATCCTGTCTCCAATTCTTGCGCTTCGCTTCCTTTTGCTTCCAAGAAGCTCCTTACGACCGTCCATACATTTTTTCCATCCTTTGATTTTCATGTCTCCACTTCTTTTAGAAATTTCGTATGGACAGTTGAGATTCGTAGGATGACCTGGTTGTATGTTCAAAACATTAAGACCACCTTTCTGACACATCATATGAGGCATACAATTCTCTAGGATTATTTGTTGAAAAACATAGTAATAACTTCATAGTTAGCAATGATGTACTAGTTTTAGAAGTATGCAAAAGATGCACGGATGTCGTAATAGTAAAAATCTTGCCAGGGTATCTCCATGGTAGTTATCGTAGTTGAACACATGCACTAGTGGCACATATTTACCATAATGTTGAGGAGTTTGATTGTGGATATTGTAATTCTCAATGTCAGTACAAAATCTGACCAGATGATTTTTCTCCTGGTAAGTTGTTAATTCGGAGCCATCGGTGTAGTCGGTTTTGTCTACCATCTCCCGCACATTCTTTGAACAATAAAAATAAGCTGTCAATGGAAATAAGCTGTCAACTATTTTGAAATAAACAATATAAATTAGCTAATAACTATGTTTGAGAAACTCACATAGTGGTAGAACTGGAGGCATATCAACAAGGACCCAAATGTCCATATTGTCTTGGTTGATGTTAGGATTACCAAGATCCATGGTGATAAGCATACCCTCATCAAAACCATACATCTTGCAAAATGCTTCCCAATTTTTGCAACCAAAATGGGTTACACTCTCAGAATTATATAGATTTACTTCAAAGTCCACATCATGATGAGTCCTTAGGTGAATTTTCTTTGTTTCAGAAATTTCCTGGTCTTCAAAATCCATCCTCTCCAAGACATAGCGTCTTGCATGGCATGGGATGATCTATACTCGAATTGTAAAAGATGAAAATTACACATTGAAATAGTTGAAGTCATGCTTAATTATGAAAATAACACTTGTCGTCGTTGTGTACCGTTTCAACTTCGAAGGTCTCCTCGAGCTTAATGCTGAAGCGCCGATCATCGTCCAGGTGAGGCATGTCGCACAGACCTCGATCGTTGTGGCACCAGTCGCACTCCCCTGGGAGACTTTCGTCGTCCGATGATGATGAAGACATATCCTACGTTCATAATTCAAAACTACATCATTTAGGGTTTGTTGACATCGAGGCATCCTAATAGCTAAGCTTTTATCATTTAGGGTTTGTCGATGCTGAGGCACCCTAAAAGTCTAAGCTTTCATCATTTAGGTTCTTATCGACACCGAGGCACCCTAAAGCCAAGGTTTTATCATTTAGGGTTTGTCGATGTCGAGGCACCCTAAAAGCCTAAGCTTTCATCATTTAGGTTTTGTCGACGCCGAGGCACCCTAAAAGCCTAAGCGTACATCATTTAGGTTCTCATCGACACCGAGGCACCCTATAGAAGCCAAGTTAAGTTTTCATCATTTAGGGTTTATCGATGCCGAGGCACCCTAGGTTGGGCCTAATCACTTGGCACTAATCACTTGGCTCTATTGCCACCTATGTTGGGTTTATCATCAAGGGTTTATCGATGCTAACGAGAATTCTAAGTTGGGCCAAATCACTTGGCTCTATTGCCACCTATGGTTTAATGCAGCAAGAATGGCGGGGTAGTTGATCCTACTTAACTAAGTACTAAGATACCCCGGCCCATGCATTAGTCGCAAGTACCCCATATGTCCTATTTTTAGCAAAGTCATGCTAAAATTCACGGAAAATTTCAACATGACCTTTGCTGAAAATAGGACATATGGAGCACCCGAATTTGCCGGAATGGAAGTTAATCGACATTCCGGCAAACTCAAGGGCCTCTCGAGGTACAGCAGCAGCATCACAAGTTGACAAAATTCCCAAGTAGTACAGCAGCAGCATCACAAGTAGTACCAATGAACATATAGTCCAGCAAGTTGAAAAAGCTGAAGTTCTCAGCATGAAGAATCACACAACACAGCACCTACATTATGATGATACGTTTGGAGATTGCACATACAGTTTTCACATAAGCATAATTGTTCTGGAGATTGCACATACAGTTTTTGACAGCACATACAGTTTTCGTTACTGCTCCCAAATGAAATGACACTTTGACATGGCTGCAATTTATAGTGTCTACTTATCTGCAATTTTTCAGTGTCTGCTTAGGAGAAATAGGTTTCAAACTTCAGGTTGCTTTGTATAAGGAGACTAAAAAACTATCTAAGGAGTTCTTCAAGTTCAAGTTACAGCCTGCATGACATTTTCCTACACAATGCTTGTTGTAAATAATTACTTAAAGTAAACACTTTTTTTTATCTTAGCTTACTTACAACAGAATGCCTATCTTTCTAGTTTTCCAATTCCTTTTGTTTCATTTTCAACATTGCTCTATTTGTAATTAATAGCACTGTTCAAGAAATCTGTATATGCAATCTATAGAGATCCCCCTCCTGACTTTTAGACTGATTTTCCATCAAAATTGAAAATAGTTACACTAAGTTTCAAAATAAAACATACACTTCTCAGTTTTACAAACTGAAAATTACTCTAAAACTGAAACTTTAACTGACTTTTAGACTGAATTTTTACTCCAAGAGTTTTTATATTCAGATCACTTTAATTGAATTTTACATTGAGTTTTAGATTGAATTTTAAACTTTCTTGCAATATAAGCTTGCCGTACACTTTATATTTAGATTAGGAGCCAAGCTCTAAAATTGAATTTTTAACTGAATTTTTACGACTGCATCTGTTTCATTTTCAGTTTCAGATAAAGTTTATATTCAGATCAGGAGACTGACTTTTAAACTGACTTTATATTCAGTTTCAGGTAAGGACATCAGAGAATCTACAGCGAGGGGCGGCCAGCGCGGTGAGAACGAGCCCGCATGCACAAATGGTGACTAAACAAGGAGAAAAACTGGGGAATCGATGGAGACGCTCACCGCGGAGCTAGGGAAGGAGACGGCGAGGCCGAGGGTGGTCGGGGCAGCGTGGATTGATGCTGAGAAGCAGTGGTCGGTGATGAGGAAGAAGAAGTCGATGCGCTCGATCCTTGATGACCCGACTGCAATCCGTGGACGTAGGCAATGAAGGTGATGATGGTGTTGGTCCTGGAGCAGCTCCTAGGCACGACGACGGAGGACGGGGCGGTCGGTGGCCGCGGTGACGCGCGGTGGCGGCGCTCGGGTGGAGGGAAGGAGCGGGGCAGGCCGTCAGTGGCGAGGACCGAGAGGGCGATTGAGGAGTGGAGGGAAGGAGCGGGGCAGGCCGTCGGCGGCGAGGACCGAGACGGCGAGGCGGGGCGCGGGGGTCGTCAGGCGACTAGGGGGGAATGAATCTGGCGAGGGGGGAGTGAATCTGGCGAGCGCGAGGGACGAAGGGATCAGGCGACTAGGGGGGAAGATTACTAATGGCGCACCCCCTGGCGGTGCGCCATTACTACGTTTTTTAATAGCAATGGCGCACCCCTGAGAAGGTGCGCCATTAGTATTCTTTTTTTTAGATAGCAATGGCGCACCAGCCAGCCGTGCGCCATAAGTAAGATTTTTTTATTATTATTTTGTTGCATCTAATAATTTAATAGAAAATTAATATGAATATGAATATGAATATGAATATGAATATGAAAATGAATATGAAAATGAATATGAATATGAAACAGTAATAAATTTTTATAAAAACAGTAATAATTTTTTAAAAATATCATCAAATTTGTTATTTGAAAATATTTATGAATCAAAAAAATATCATCAAATTTATTATTTGAAAATATCATCAAATTTGTTATTTGAAAATATAAACACATTTGTTTTTTTGGATTTTTAGTTGCATTCATTTG
>NC_057809.1:398112325-398149897 GCF_018294505.1 Triticum aestivum
GAGAGGGAGGGGGATCGAGATCGAGTGTCCTCATGAATATTCAATATTTTTTCATACGGAATATGAAAAAATATCATCAAATTTGAAAAAAAATCATGAATTCAAAAAGTGCCCACGAAATTTAAAAATATTCATGATATCAAAAAGTAAAAAAAAAGTGCCCATTACTAGTTTAAACTAGTAATGGCGCACTATGCAACGGTGCGCCATTAGTAGTTTTGCAAAAAAGTAAAAAAAAATACAGTAGTGGCGCACTCTATGGCTGGTGCGCCATTAGTAGTTCTAACTACTAATGGGGCACTCTGCCCGGATGTGCCATTAGTATGTTTGAAAAAATTAAAAAAAACATTTTGTTACTAGTGGCGCAGCGTGTGCCTGGTGCGCCATTAGTGTCTTCCGCACTAATGGCGCACCAACAGATGGTGCGCCATTAGTATATAGTAATGGCGCACCACATGTATGGTGCACCATTAGTGTCAATTCCATCTATAGCCCTTTTCCTAGTAGTGCCAGTGGTGCGTATCGTTCATGCATTTACCTATGACCATCACCTGCTTGACTGTCGCCCATCGTGGGAGATGCGCGACAGTCGTCTTTCTTCAGGACCCTTCGCGTGAGAGGGTTCGACACAATGTCTGTGCTTGGGCCCGTCCATGCAAAGTTGATAAATCCAACGGTCAAGCTCTGTCTGGCGGGCCGGCCCATTCACGTCACCTCCTGGGGCCGTTGGTGCTTGGCTTTCTCACGCGATAACCTTCGGAGATTCGTTCGACGCAGGTTGTCTAACCACCTGCAGGACCACCACAGTGAACAAGAATCAAGACCAGGTGTAACCCGCCTTGATGTAGGGCCTCGTGAGTTTCGCACTGGCTCACGAGTGCGCAGACACACCTCGTCTAGCCCTGCCGTGCAAGCCACGTGTCAGGGCGGGGCTGTACACACCCCGGGGGCTCTCCGCAGTAGGTAGTCCCCTCCCACGTACTAGTGGAAGCACCATGCTCCGTGCTGGCAGTCGACACTGCCGAGGAGCGGCTATGCCCGGGCAAGTGCGGAAGCGCCATGGTCCATCCTGGTGATAAACAACTGAGGGCAGCCTCACGGCTGTATCAAGCTCAGGGAGCCTCCGGGCTCGGTGTCTGGCCTCAACGCAACGCCTCCCCTCGGGAGAGCCACGCGAGGGGGCTGCGCTCGGGTCACGCTCAAGCGTACGCCACCCCGCTAGGTCCCTCGGACCTAGTCGTGGCTCGCCCTCCCAAGCGGAGCTAAGGTATGAAGGTCATTTGAACGTCAAGGGGGACTCCTGAGCATCGCGACTCAGGAGCCTAACTGAGCACATAGCCCCTCACTCCTTGGTCTGTCCTGGTCTCCGGTCGGCCCAACGGTGGTTGAGGTATGCGCGGGGTTGGGCCCTGCCGACGTAGAACACAAGACCAACCATTGCATCTCTTTTCCACAAGCTGTTTGTGCGTCAAGGGGGACTACTGAGCATCGCGACTCAGGAGCCTAACTGGTCACGTAGCCCCTCACTCCTTGGGTCCATCCTGGTCTCCGGTCGGTCCAACGGCGGTTGAGGTATGTGTGGGGCCGGGCTCTGCCGACGTAGAACATAAAGCAAATAGGAAGAAAATATCAAAATCTCAAAGAAAATATTACAAGACATATTGTTCTCCGAATAACAAACACAAGTTTAAACGCCTCCATGAGGCACGCTACATGTTGTAGGAGTTTCAACAAGAAAGGAGCCGCAAGCCAGTCATCCCTCGATATCGCCAGCACCTACAAGAGGTGCCCCCTCCTTGGTGGCCTCGCCTTCACCTGCACCACCGGTCGAAGGAGCGGGGGCGAAGGCGTCGAACTTCTCCAGTAGGGCTTCCACCTGACCCTTCACGGCTGCGACGGCAGCCGCATAATGCTCCCCATCCACAAGCTCCAGTAGCTCGTCAAGGCGGGCGGCAGGATCGCAAAGATGGAGGTGGCTGAAGACGTGCGTCAGCATGGATGAAGAAAGGATGTGAGCCTCTGCCTCTGCCATGGGTCCGATGCTGCGTACGACTTCCTCAAGCACCTCGACGAAGTAGGGAAGCAACTGGGCGGGGCCGTCCTCATTGGTGGCCAACGGCTTCTCCAAGCCCTTCTCATAGAGTGACTTCAAGGCCACGCGAGACCTCTTCTCCAGAAGCACGAAGGCCGCGTGGTCCTCGGCCAGAACCTTCGCTTTGGCGTCAAGATCGACCCCCTTCGCCTCCACCTTCCGCTCTAGCTCCTCCAGCCGGCGGCGTTTAGTGGCCTGCGCCTTCGCCAACTCCCCCAGCTCGGCGTCGCGATTCTTGATGGCGTCCTCCCGGGCCCTCATCTCCTCCTCCTTCGCCTGGCGGCCGCGAGCTTTTTCTGCACGCTCATCATGCAGACTCTTCAGCTCGTCCTCCAGCGCCCGGCAGCGGTCATGGGCGACTTCAGCGTCCTTCAGCGCCGCCTCGCGATCGGCCGCAGCTTGAGCAACGGCCCACTTCTCCTCCATGGAGGTCGTCGCGGCCTGGCTCAGCACCGCTCGGACTGCTGTGTCAGACTGAAGCCAGCCGGAGGCCAGCTCCAGGCGCCCGGCTACCAGGCGCGGACCCGCGCCCAGGAGTTCTTCCCGCAGCTAAGTCATCTCTGAAAGGGCACGCTCCAAGACAGTAGAGGAGGTAGAAGAACCTGGGAGTAATGGCGTAGCAGGTGGAGCAGGAGGTGACGTCATCACCAGGGCTTGGGAGACCAAGGGCTCCTAAGCCTTCGAGACCTCAGCAGCCGAACCGGACATCAGCACTTCAGGAGCCAGCGGGGCCTTGGTGGCTGGCTCCTCTAGACAGCGCCCCTCCAGGCTTCACGAGGGTGACAGGGCTGGAGAGGTACGAGAGCTGTCATTTCCTTTCTCCATGGAGGGGGGTGCGATCACTACAGATGGTTCAGTCCCAGGTGTGGGCGTTGCGCCATCCTTCCTGTTCTTCACTGAAGGCGGCGGTCTGGTCAAACAAGAACGAACGTCAGGAGGCATCAGTGTAAGCAAGAACAAGATGAAGCTCAAGCACTTACTGGTCCACAGCAGCATAGTCCACCCTCCGCTTGGTGAGCTTGAAGCCGGAGAGCTTCACAACCCGAGGCGCGTGCATGCTAGCTCCGCCGATAGGTCCCTTGTCGGGATGACGGGCGGCTCTCCCCTCTCTAGGCAGGTGTCGGCCTCATCATCATCAGGAAGGGTGCGGAGGATGTCAACTTTGCTCAAGGGGGAGGTTTCCCCCACCCCTCCAGGGGTCACCTCCGAGTCTTCCTCCTCCTCTTCCTCCCCGCGGGACTCACCAGAAGACAGCTCCACCGGCGTCGGCGCCGCAGGGGCCCCGGTGGGCGTCGGCACAACCAGTCCACGCCCGTCAAAGGTCGGCTTGGAGGCCACGACCAGCGCCCCGTCCTTGCCACGGAACAAGGGAGTGAAGACATTTGGCGGGTACTCCTGGTCATCCCCGACCAGAATGCGGGAGCCACAGCCATCTCATCATTGGACAAGGCTTTCGGGATCAGGCGAACCTTGTCCTCTTCATTCCCAAGCTCCCACAAGGGGCGCGTACGCGCCTGGAGTGGGGCTACGCGCAGCATCAGGAATTCCCTCAGGAGCATGGCCCCTGTCATCTTCGCCGCCTTTGCTTTGCTCGGCTTCAGGTCGATGTTCATCTGCTCCAGCACCAACATCACCCGCTCATCAGTGAGCTTTACGCAAGATCACCCCTTGTCGGACTGGGGCATCTTCGTCGGCAGCATCAAGCGCGGGTTGATGCATTTAGCGTCCATCATGGCCCACTTGCTCCGGAAGCCTTCGGCTTTCTTCCCCTTCTTCGAGATCTAGTTGGCCTTACCGGCCGCGATGAAATTGGCACACCCGGAGGTATGGCCATCGTTGATGCGGAGGAAGAAGAAGTGGCGCAGCAGAGCCACGAACGACATCACGCCGAGGTACGCCTCACAATAGTAGGCGAAGATCAACAAGAGAAAGATAGAGTTGGGATGAAGATGCAGCGCCAGCAGTCCATAGTGGTCAAGGACCTCAAAGAAGAAGTCATAGAAGGGTGAACCAGCCCCACGATGATGCTATTCGTAAAGAAGGGGAAGAAGGTGCTTCCCTCGGGCTCCGGCACGTCGAAGCCTGCCTGGAGCCTGGTCTTCCCCTTCTTGTTGCTTTCCCCTGCCGTCAGCAAGCGCGTGGAGGCAAGGCTCTTCCCCGAGAAGTTGGGAGTGTCGAGGGCTGGCACATACCAAGACGGCGACGAGGCGGGCTTGACCCTCCGGGGCGCCATTGTTCGTTGATGCGGAAAAGGATGGGAGTAGATCTGGAGATTTCTGAGGTAGGGCGCAAGAAAGGGGATCTAGAGCAAGGTGAAAGGAAGCAGTGAAGGCAAGCGCTGTGTGCGCCAGCCTTTTGACAGTTGGGCAGTTGCCAAGGCAGCATGGGGAAGTGGAGACGCCCACGTCCAATCAATCGCCATGCATCGACCAAGGCCGCAGGCTATTGGGGCCCGCGGCGCCCCGCACTTGCCCTTTGGCTTCGCCTCGAAGCCAAGACCGAGCGCACCTTGGGCCCGGGGGATACTGTCGGTGTTCTGCGAATGGGGGTCCCCAGACTTACTGCCTGCGGCCCACGGCGTGGCGCTGCAAGCGGGCCCGTATGGCCCATCTTCACCAACAAGCTTTCAAGACCTTCGCGAGGGGCCAAGCCTCGCGAGGCGGATGACACAAGACCTCCTCAGTAGCGGCCTCACTAGGCTAGCTCGCGAGGGGCGGAGAATTCAAGGCAAGGCAAACCTCACGAGGTTCCGATGACGTGAGCCAAGACGATCGAGACCAGGCGGGTGCCAGGCGGGCACCAGCAAGCACAGTGTCCTTGTTTCCTCTTTGGTGCTAAGGAAGCAAGCGCATGCGCGGAGTACCGAGGTGTCAAGCAAAGGTTTCCATATCAGTGTGACGAGACCAAGACCAGCAGGACGGCAAGATAGAGGTCACCTTGGAGCCCAAGGCGGCATCACCACCAGAGCCTTTTGCAGGCGAAGACTGTTTTTGTCAGGGTAAGCTGTACTAGTTGTCCCCTTTCGAATTGGCTGTTGTTGGCTCCCTTCCCGCTCAATATTTGGGGAGAGGACTAGGGCCTCTATAAATAGGACTAGCCACCGCTATAGCTGAGGGATCGATCCGAACAACCACAAGTCCACCAAGCACAAGAACACCTCTCCTCAGGAGGCTGTTCTTCCCATTGTACTGCTCATCCTGAGCCCAAGAGGCAATCCACCACCACCACACTGGAGTAGGGTATTACAACAGAATGGTGGCCCGAACCAGTATAAAACTTGTGTCCTTTGTGTTGCGAGTTCGTCGAGTAGCCCTTGAGATATTAGCGAAGCTAGGACGTGGATCGGTATGGGGAGAACTTCTCGCGCACCCCAGTGTTCGAACCTTAAGGGTTTTGCTGGATCCTGTGATCCGACACATCTGCCACGTGTCCATCACCAAGACGCTCATCGATGGCGGCGCTGGCCTCAACATGCTCTTCATCGGGGCCTTCAACCATCTTCATGTACCGCTCGAGCGGCTCCGCCTTAGCAAGCCTTTCTCAGGAGTTGGTGGAGGCTCCGCCCGCTCCCTGGGGCAGATCCGCCTCCCCGTGACCTTCGGCACGCGCGACAACTACCGCACCGAGCTGGTCGACTTTGACATCGCCCACATCGGCCTCCCGTACAACGCCATCCTCGGGTACCCGGCCTTGGCTCAGTTCATAGCGGCGACCCATCCGGCCTACAACCTCATGAAGATGCCCGGGAGCAAGAGTGTCCTTACGATAGTTGGGGACACCAAGGAGGCCTTGATGACGCTCAAGCTCGCCCTCAAGACCGCCGCGACAGCGCAGCCCGCTAACGCGGATACCTCCAAGACCAAGGGAGACGCACCAACCAAGAAGAAGCAGTTTTCACTCAAGACAAGGCAGAAACCAAGAAAGTGCCAGTCGAGGAGGACGGGTCCTCGGGGGCAACCGTTACCATAGGCGCCAACCTTGAGCCTGACCAGGAGGAGGCGCTGGTGAAGTTCTTGCGCGCAAAGAAGGAAGTGTTCGCTTGGGAACCCGATCAGCTGGTAGGGGTCCCAAGAGGGGTGATAGAGCACCACCTGAAGGTGTGCCCCAACGTATACCCCATAAAGCAGAAGGCGAGGCGGCAGTCCACGGAGAAGCAATCTTTCATCGTCCAAGAGACCCGCAAGTTGGAGGCTGCGGGTGTCATTCGCGAGGTTCAGTACCCCGAGTGGCTGGCAAACCCCATCGTCGTCCCCAAGAAAGGCAGGAAGGAGCGGATGTGCATCGACTTCACCAACCTCAACAAGGCCTGCCCCCAAGATCTATTCCCTCTTCCATGCATCGACCAGATCATCGACTCCACTGCCGAGTGTGACTTGATATGCTTCCTCGATGCGTTCTCAGGATATCACCAGATCAAGGTGGCGGTAGAAGATGTGGAGAAGACAACCTTCCTGAACCCATGTGGGGTGTAGTGCTACACTTGCATGCCTTTCGGGCTGCGTAACGCAGGCGTAACCTTCCAGCGGCTCATGCACATTGCCTTGGGTCGGCAGCTCGGGAGGAACGTTGAAGCCTACGTCGACGACATCGTGGGGAAGTCTCGGGAGGCGAGGACCTTGATCCAAGACCTGGAGGAGACCTTTGGAAGCCTCCGCCAGGTGGACTTGCGACTCAACCTGGAGAAGTGCGTGTTTGGCGTCCCTTCCGGCAAGCTGCTGGGCTTCCTTGTGTCCCACAGGGGGGTCGACGGCAACCCGGAGAAGGTCAAGGCCATTGAAGACATGATCCCACCGCAGACCCTCAAGGAAATGCAGAAGCTCGCTGGACGGGTGACTGCGTTGGGACGCTTCATTTCCAAGCTGGGAGAGCGCGCCCTACCCTTCTTCAAGCTGATGAAGAAGAATGGCCCATTCGAGTGGACCCCAGAGGCCGACCGAGCATTTCAAGACCTCAAGAGATACCTGACCAGCTGTCCAGTGATGGTGGCGCCGCGACCTCTCAAGCCAGCGCACCTCTAGTGGCGGTTCGGGAAGAACACCAAGCCAAGGGTGCATCGTGCGGATCTACGCCCCTAGTAGAGGCGACGCAAGACCAGGAGGGTGCTGCAAGTGCCGCAACAGCGACAACAGAGGATCAAGCTCAGCAGGACGACGCCCCCGAACCCACAAAGGCCCCGACAAGCAATCAAGCGTTGGGGGCTCCACCACCTCAGGAGGCACCCCAACTCCCGGAAGATGCAAGCCTCATCAGCGCACCTACCCTCGTCGAGCATCCGGTATACTTCGTCAACATGGTGTTGCGGGATGCAAGAGCACGGTACCCCATTCCTCAAAAGCTCCTACTCGCGCTCCTGGTGGCCTCACGAAAGCTGCGACACTACTTTCAAGGCCACCCCATCAAGGTCGTCTCGGCCTACCCACTAGAGAGGGTGCTTAGGATCCCCAACTCCGCCGGGAGGGTCGCCGAGTGGAACATCGAGCTGCAGGCATTCCAGTTGGATTTTAGCACCACCAGGGTCATCAAGGTAGCCACACTCGTCGATTTCGTGGCAGAATGGACAGACGCCCCGGCGCTTGAAATAGGCGAGGACTGGTCCCTCTCGCAGGGAAGTGATGCGCCCGATGGCTGGGTCATGTATTTCGATGGTGCCTTCGCGTGCCAAGGCGCGGGGGCTGGAGCGGTGCTCATCTCACCCAGTCAGGACAAGCTCTACTACGTCGTGCAGCTCTGCTTCCAGCAGGGCAAGAAGGTCTCCAACAACATTGCAGAGTACGAAGCCCTCATAGCCAGCCTGAAGGCTGCGGCGGCACTTGGGGTGAAGCGTCTCACCATCAGGGGCGAGTCGCAGCTCCTCGCCAACTTCTCCAACAAGGTATATGAGTCGAAGGACGAACACATGGAGGCATACCTCACGGAGGTACGCAAGATGGACAAGCAGTTCCTGGGCTTGGAGTTGCAGCACGTGCCCCGGGGAACCAACAAGGAAGCCGACGACATTTCCAGAAGGACATCCAAGCGACAACCCCAAGAGCATGGCATCTTCGAGGAGCGGCTCTTCAAGCCATCGGCGACACCATCGCTTTCAAGGACAGCGCAACCTCGGGAGGAGCTCCCACAGCCACCTGCCACGGGAGGCCCAGCCTGTGGCCCGACTTTAGGAGCACGTCTACTCTTGGTGCTCGAGCCTTAGGAGGGATGCTGGACCAAGGAATTCAAGGAATACCTGATGCAAGGGACGCTGTCGGAGAAGGAGGAAGACATGGAGTGTGTGGCCTGGCAAGCCATGGCATATTGCATCCAGGACGGTGAGTTATACAGGAAGCGGCCAAATGACATTTCATTGCGTTGCATCTCCATGGAACAGGGGAAAGAGCTACTAGCCAACATACACGGCGGGGACTGCGGGCACCACTCGTCGTCACGAACCTTTGTTGGCAAGGCATTCCACAATGGATTCTACTGGCCTACGGTGCTCAACAACGCAGCTGAGCTGGTGAGGTCCTGCGAGGCCTGCCAATTCCATGCCAAGCAAATCCATCAGCCAGCGCAGGGGCTCAAGACCATTCCACTCTCGTGGCTGTTCGCGGTCTGGGGACTGGACATCCTGGGCCATTCCTACGAGCGCCTAGGGGCTACCGACACCTCTATGTTGCCATCGACTGTTCACCAAGTGGGCGGAGGTGGAAGCTGTCCGCACCATCCCAGCTGGCTCTGTGGTCAAGTTCATCAAGGGCCTCGTGAGCCATTTTGGGGACCCCAACCGCATCATCACCGATAATGGCTCGCAGTTCACCAGTAATCTCTTCAAAATGTACTGCACTAACCTTGGAACATAGATTTGCTACGCTTCAGTGGCGCACCCCCGGAGCAATGGCCAAGCTGAACGCGCCAACGTGGAGGTCCTGAGAGGCCTCAAGACCAGGACCTTCAAGAAGAAGCTTGAAGCCTGCGGCAGGGGCTGGCATGACGAGCCGCAGTTCGTGCTGTAGTCCATCCGCACCACCTCCACCAAGCCCATGGGCGAGACCCCGTTCTTCCTCGTCTAAGGAGCAGAAGCAGTCCTCCTTCACGAGGTCAAGCATCGCTCCGCACGGGTCCTAGCATTTGATGAGACGGAGCAGGATGCCACGCGGGGGATGGACCTCGTGCTGGGGGAGGAACGCCACCGCAAGGCTGCACTATGGGCAGCAAGATACCAGCAGGCGCTGCGGTAGTACCAGTGTCGCAGCGTCTGCTCCAGGACACTCGAGGTGGGTGACCTCATCCTGAGGCGGGTGCTCTCTAGGGAAGGGCTGCATAAGCTCTCACCCATGTGGGAGGGTCCCGTTCAAGGTCGTCCATGTCTCCAGGCCTGGCGCCGCGCGCCTGGAGACACAGGACGGGTTACCCATCCAGAATGCCTGGAATATCCAGCACCTCCGGAAGTTCTACCACTGAAGAAAGGCCCAGCGCCTGTGAAGAAAGGCCCAGCTCCTATGAAGAAGGCCCAGTGCCTATGAAGGTCTCCACTCGTGACACTCTCACATAATAATGAGTGGGGTTGTACACGCCCCAGAGTCTCAGGAGTGCTGCCCTTGGGCCTCGGGGGCTCCCTCCCACATCTTAGTGGCAGCACTTAGCTCCGCGCTGGTGACAAGACATGAAGACTAGACTAGGTGCCGGACGCGGCTTTTCATTTGCTTTCCGAAGTTAGCTCACCCCTCTTTTAATTGAAATTTGCTTTCTGGTATCTCTTGCTGGTCTCGTCCTGTCGCTTTCTTCCTATGTTTCTGCCTTCATTTCTCTGGTCGACCTATACTCTCTCGCGCGTCCCTCCCGAGGGGGCTAAACAGGTACCCTCGTGAGCTTCCTTCTTCTGTTTTCGGAAGGTACCCTTGTTCGAGCCCGCAAGCTGGTGCACCTCTCTCAATCCGTGCCTGACGTGTACCACGATACAAAGCGCTAAGCCATGGCCAGCGACGCCGGTGACCACGACTTGGATCTCCTGACAAATTTTTGCAGTTCCTCCTTATCAGGTACCGAGAAACATGCGCCTGGCAAGGCGGAAACCGCTCCAAGCGCGTCAAGCTAAGTTTTTCTTACGTACCTATATGAAACATGAATGCTGCAATGCGACATGGGAATGGCAAGCATAGTATAACGATTTGGAAATCATAGTTGTTGCGCGCCCCTGTGGGGCCCCATACTTGTCTCTCTTAGTACAGGAAGGAAAAGAAGAATGAAACAAAAGCGGCGCGTGCCCCTACACTGATCCATGAGGGCGGGCTCTTGGCGCCGTCCCGAGCTCAGCCAGACCCTCCTCGCGCTTCACGGAGGCGCGGCGACGAGACTACCCACTGCCGCCTTCGAAGCGGGTGTGGCGGCGTGGCGGCTGGTCGTAACCGCCGCTGCTGGAGCTGTCGCCGGAGGAAGAGCCGCCGTAGCTGGACGAGACATGGTCGACCCCAAGGGTGGGTTCGCCCTCATCCTCATCATGACCATCGCCAAGGCCGAGCACCTCCTCGCCGTCATTGACCTCGGGGCAGCACCCGGCGCGGCGAGCATCTTCCCCAAACACCCTCACGTAGAGGGTCGCGTCACTCTCGTACTTGAAATGTAGGGTGCACCGCCTGCCAAGGCCGCGTGCGCAGGCAAACGTCTGCTAACCGCGGGCCAGGGCTATCTTGCCCACGACGGAGACCTCGACCGTGACCCAAGAAGCCCTGCTGCAGCAGTCATCTGCCTGTAGCCAGAGCCCGTCTGGACCTGAGGCCGGCAGCTCGTCGGCGAAGAAGCGCGGGAGCTAAAGCCAGCTGCCGGCCGGGTTCTCCGACTAGACAACGAACTCCGGCATCACCTCCGCCAAGTGGAAGCACGGCAGGGGAGGCCGCGCGACCACGACATGTCTCCCTTCATCAACAGTACTTCCACGACCGGAGCGACCCCTGCCACGTGAAGCGGCACCGCCACGGCTGCGGGGGGCCGCGGCGGGGGTCGCGGTGTTCTTGCGGGGACAGCTGCATCCACACTTGGGCACCGGAGAGCCGGGCCCCTCGCGAGGGGCCTTCCCCTTCTCCGTGGCGGAGAACCTCTTCAACGGCGCCATTGGTGTCGCAACTAGCGATGGAGCAAAGGGGGTGAAGCGAGCGAAATGGGAAGAGATGGGCGATGGGGGCTCTTCCCCCTTCCCATTTATTGCAGGAGAAGGCCAACCAATGCCCCCCACGATCACAGGTAATGATGGTTTTTCCTTGAATGCAGCAGGGACTCGTCAAATCGGGCAGTTGCCGAGGCAACATGGGGAAGCGGAGACACCCACGTCCAATCAATCTCCACGCTTCGACCAAGGCCGCAGGCTGTTGGGGCTCGCGGCGCTCCACACTTGCCCTTTGGATCAGCCCCGAAGCGAAGCCCGAGCGCGCCTTGGGCCCGGGGGCTACTGTCAGCGTTCTGGGAACGGGGGTCCCCAAATTTGCCTGCTTGCAGCCCACGGCGTGGCTCTGCGAGCGGGCCCGTATGGCCCATCTTCACCGACAAGCATTCAACACCCTCAAGAGGGGCCAAGCCTCGTGAGGCGGACGATGCAATACCTCCTCAGGAGCGGCCTCACCAGGCTAGCTCACGAAGGGCGAAGAGATCAAGGCCAGGCAAACCTCGCGAGGTTCTAGTGACGTGATCCATGACGATCGAGACCAGGCAGGAGCCAGCGCGCACAATGTCCTTGTTTCCTCTTTGGTGTTAAGGAGGAAAGTGCAGACAAAGAGTACCACAGCGTCACGCAATGGTTTCCATATCATTGCAAGGAGACCAAGACTAGAAGGACGGCAGGACGGAGGTCACCGTGGAGCCCAAGATGGCGTCACCACCAGAGCCTTTGGCAGACGAAGACTACTTTTGTCAGGATAAGTTGTACTAGTTGTCCCCTTTCGAATTGGCCGTTGTGGCATCCCTTCCCGCTCAATATTTGGGAAGAGGACCAAGGCCTCTTTAAAAAGGACTAGCCACCACCATAGCTAGGGGATCGATCTCATCTTGGATCGGAGCCATTCCATCCTTAGCCTCATACCGACCAAGCACAAGAACACCTCACCTCAGTTCTTCCCCTTGTAATGTTCATCATCAGCCCAAGAGGCAATCCACCACACCACACTAGAGTAGGGTATTACACCACAACGGTGGCCCGAACCAGTATAAATCTTGTGTCCATTGTGTTGTGAGTTCGTCGAGTTAGCCTTAGAGATCGTGGCATGGTTGAGGGCGTGAGTTGGTAGGGGGAGATCTTTGCGTGCACCCCAGTGTTTGAACCTTAAGGGTTTTGCCAGAACCCAAAATCCGACAGATGGTCTCTCTCAAACAACCCAGCAATCCAATACGAGAAATCTCTTGTGTCCCCAACACACCAAATACAATGGTAAATTTAATTGGTGCACTAGTTCGGTGAAGAGATGGTGATACAAGTGTAGTATGGATAGTAGAAATAGGTTTTTGCAATCTGAAAATATAAAAATAGCAAGGTATCAAGTGATAGAATGAAGCACAAACGGTATTTGCAATGCTTAGAAACAAGGCCTAGGGTTCATACTATCACTAGTGCAATCTCTCAACAGTGCTAACGTAATTGAATCATATAACAATCCCTCAATGTACGACAGAGAATCACTCCAAAGTCCTTATCTAGTGGAGAACATAAGATGAAATTATTGTGTTCGCACACGAACACGTCACCGTGTAGCTCCAATGCGAGGGTGATTAATACGTCCATTTCTCATCATGCTTGTATATCGATATTTATTGCATAATGGGCTGCTATTATACATTATATCACAATACTTATGCCTTTTCTCTCTTATTTTATAAGGTTTACATGAAGAGGGAGAATGCCGACAGTTGGAATTTTGGACTAGAAAAGGAGCAAATATTAGAGACCTATTTTGCACAACTCCAAAAGTCCTGAAACTTCACAAAGAATTGTTTTGGAATATATAAAAAAATATTGGGCGAAGAAAGCACTAGAGGGGGGCCACCAGCCATCCACAAGGGTGGGGGCGCGCCCTACCCCCCTGGGCACGCCCCTGCCTTCAGGGCCACCTGGTAGGCCCCCGATACACATCTTCTATTGTAAGGTGTGTTTTGACCTGGAAAAAATCAGAAGGAAGCTTTCGGGATGAAGCACTGCCGTCTTGGGGGGAAACTTGGGCAGAACCAATCTAGGGCTTCGGCGGAGCTGTTCTGCTGGGGAAACTTCCCTCCGGGAGGGGGAAATATAAGCCATCATCATCACCAATGATCCTCTCATCGAGAGGGGGTAAATCTCCATCAACATCGTCACCAGCACCATCTCTTCTCAAACCCTAGTTCATCTCTTGTATCTAATCTTTGTCTGAAAACCTCAGATTGCTACCTGTGGGTTGCTAGTAGTGTTGATTACTCCATGTAGTTGATGCTAATTGGTTTATTCGGTGGAAGATCATATGTTCAGATCCTTAATGATAATTAATACTCCTCTGAGTATGGACATGAATATGCTTTGTGAGTAGTTGCGTTTGTTACCGAGGACATGGGAGAAGTCTTGTTATAAGTTATCATGTGAATTTGGTATTCGTTTGATATTTTGATGAGATGTATGTTATCTCTCCTCTAGTGGTGTTATGTGAACATCGACTACATGACATGTCACCATGATTTGGGCATAGGGGAAGGCATTGGGAAGAATAAGTAGATGATGGGTTGCTAGAGTGATAGAAGCTTAAACCCTAGTTTATGCGTTGCTTCATAAGGGGCTGATTTGGATCCATATGTTTCTTGCTATGGTTAGATTTATCTTAATTCTTGTTTAGTAGTTGCGGATGCTTGCGAGAGGGGTAAATCATAAGTGGGGGGCTTGCCTGAGGAAGGGCAGCACCCAAGCACCCGTCCACCCACATATCAAGTTATGAAAGTAATGAACGTGAATCATACGAGCATGATGAAAACTAACTTGACAATAATTCCCATGTGTCCTCGGGAGCGCTTTGCTTTATATAAGAGTTCGTCCAGGCTTGTCCTTTGCTACAAAAAGGATTGGGCCACCTTTCTGCACCTTACTTACTCTTGTTACTTGTTACTCGTTATGAATTATCACACAACTATCTGTTATTGATAATTTCAATGCTTGCAGAGAATACCTTGCTGAAACCGCTTGTCATTTCCTTCTGCTCCTCGTTGGGGTCGACACTCTTACTTATCGAAAGGACTACGATAGATCCCCTATACTTGTGGGTCATCTAGACTATTTTCTGGCGCCGTTTCCAGGGAGTGAAGCGCCTTTGGTAAGGGAACATTTATATAGTGTGCTGAAATTTACTGTCACTTCTTATTATGGAAAATAATCCTTTGAGGGGCTTGTTCAGGGTATCATCACCTCGACCAGAAGAGCAAATAGTTGCTCCTGATCCTACTGCACCTAAAGAAAATATTTATTATGAAGTTCCTTCGGGTATGATAGAGAAACTGCTGGCTAATCCATATGCAGGAGATGGAACATTACACCCTGATATGCACCTAATCTATGTGGATAAAGTTTGTGGTTATTCAAGCTTGCTGGTTTGTCTGAGGATATTGTCAAGAAGAAGGTCTTCCCTTTATCTTTGAAGGGAAAGTCATTGACATGGTATAGGCTATGTGATGATATCTGATCATGGAACTACAATCGATTGAAATTGGAATTTCATCAGAAGTTTTATCCTATGTATCTGGTTCATCGTGATCGGAATTCTTATTTTTATAGGCCTCGTGAAGGAGAAAGTATCGCTCAAGCTTGGGGGAGGCTTAAGTCAATGTTATATTCATGCCCCCAATCATGAGCTCTCAAGAGAAATTATTATTCAAAAAAATTATGATCAACTTTCTCATAATGATCGGTCCATGCTTGATACTTCTTGTACTGGTTCTTTTATGAAAAACAATATTAAATTCAAATGGGATTTATTGGAAAGAATTGAACACGACTCTGGAGATTGGGAACTAGACGAAGGTAATGAGTCAGGTATAAACCTTAAGCTTGATTGTGTTAAATCTTTTATGGATACTGATGTTGTTCGTGATTTTAGCACTAAATATGGACTTGACTCTGAGATAGTAGATTCTTTCTATGAATCATTTGCTACTCATGTTGATCTCCCTAAGGAGAAGTGGTTTAAATATCATCCTCCCATTGAAGTAAAAGTAGTATAACCTATTAAAGTTGAAGAAGAAACTATTACTTATAATGTTGATCCTATTGTTCCAACTGCTTATATTGAGAAACCACCTTTTCATGTTAGAATAAAGGATCATGCTAAAGCTTCAACCGTGGTTCGTAAGAGTTACACTAGAACACCTACACCCCATGAACAAATTAAAGTTGAACCAAATATTTCTATGGTTAAAGATCTCTTGGTTGATAATATTGAAGGGCATGTTATTTATTTCCTTGATGAAGCTACTAGGATTGCTAAACCTGATATTAAAGATAAACATAGATCTATTCTTGGCATGCCTGTTGTTTCCGTTAAAATAGGAGATCATTGTTATCATGGCTTATGTGATGTGGGTGCTAGTGTGAGTGCAATTACTATACCTTATACCAAGAAATTATGAATGATATTGCACCCGCTGAGATAGAATATATTGATGTTACTATTAAGCTTGCCAATAGAGATACTATATCACCAATTGAGATTGTGAAAAATGTTGAAGTCTTGTGTGGGAAAATAAAATACCCCACTAATTTTCTTGTTCTTGCTTCCCCACAAGATGATTTTGGTCACATTATATTTGGTAGACCTTTCTTGAATACTGTTAATGCTAAGATAGACTGCAAGAAAGATGTTGTTGTTGTTGGTTTAGGGAATATGTCTCATGACTTTAATTTTTCCAAATTTCGTAGACAACCCCATGATAAAGAATTGTCTAGTAAGGATGAAATTATTGGTCTTGTTTCTATTGTTGTGCCTCCTACTGATCCTTTAGAACAATATTTGTTAGACCATGAAAATGATATGTTTATGAATGAAAGAAAGGAATTAGATGAAATATTCTTTAATCAAGGGCATGTTTTGAAACACAATTTTCCTGTTGCAATCCTTGTGGATCCTCCTCCACCCAATGGTGTTCCCGTATTTGAGCTTAAACAATTACCTGATACTTTGAAATATCCTTATCTTGATGAGAAGAAGATATAGCCTGTTATTATTAGTGCTAACCTTTCAGAGCATGAAGAAAAGAAATTATTGAAAACTCTAAAGAAGCACTATGCAGCTATTGGATATACTCTTGATGATCTTAAGGGCATTAGTCCCACTCTATGCCAGCACAAAATTAATTTGGAGCCGGATGCTAAACCAGTTGTTGATCATAAACGACGGTTGAATCCTAAGATGAAAGAAGTGGTAAAAAATGAAATACTAAAGCTTCTGGAGGTAGGTATAATTTATCCTATTGCTGATAGTAGATGGGTAAGTCATGTTCATTGTGTCCCTAGGAAGGGAGGTATTAGTATTGTTCCTAATGATAAGAATGAATTGATTCCACAAAGAATTGTTACAGATTATAGAATGGTAATTGATGTTCGCAAATTAAACAAAGCTACTAGAAAAGATCATTACCCTCTACCTTTTATTGATCAAATGCTAGAACGACTATCCAAACATACACATTTTTGCTTTCTAGATGGTTATTCTGGTTTCTCTCAAATAGCTGTGTCAAAAGATGATCAGGAAAAGACCACTTTTACTTTCCCTTTCGGTACTTTTGCTTATAGATGTATGCCTTTTGGTTAATGCAATGCACGTGCTACCTTTCAAAGATGTATGACTGCTATATTCTCTGACTTTTGTGAAAAGATTGTTGAGGTTTTCATGGATGATTCCTCCGTTTACGAAACTTCTTTTGATGATTTCTTAAGAAACCTTGATCGAGTTTTGTAGAGATGTGAAGAAACTAATCTTGTCTTGAATTGGGAGAAGTGTCACTTTGTGGTTAATGAAGGTATTGTCTTGGGGCATAAAATTTCAAAAAGAGGTATTGAAGATGATAAAGCTAAAGTAGATGCTATTGAAAAGATGTTGTGTCCTAAAGATATCAAAGATATGAGAAGTTTCCATGGTCATGTTGGTTTCTATAGGAGGTTTATTAAAGACTTCTCTAAAATTTCTAGGCCTCTCACTAATCTCTTGCAAAAAGATGTTCCTTTTGTTTTTGATGATGATTGTGTAGAAGCATTTGAAATACTTAAGAAAGCCTTGATTTATGCAACTATTGTTCAGCCACCTGATTGGAATTTACCTTTTGAAATTATGTGCTATGCTAGTGATTATGTTGTTGGTGCTGTCCTAGGGCAAAGAGTTGATAAGAAATTGAATTGTATTCATTATGCTAGTAAAACTCTAGATAGTGCCTAGAGAAATTATGCTACTGTTGAAAAAGAATTTCTAGCAGTTGTATTTGCTTGTGATAAGTTTCGATCTTATATTGTTGATTCCAAAGTAACTGTTCACACTAATCATGCTGCTATTAAAGAACTATGTCCCATCATTTCTCCACCCACCCCTCGCACCCCACCTAAACCCTAGACCACCCACCGCCGGCGATCTCCATTTCCCTCCGTGGGTTTTGGTTTTGGATCCGGCCATCACGTCTGGTGTCTTGTCCTCTTTCTCCTGGTTGTCATCTCCATGGTTGTCCACGCGGCCATCTCCCCAGGTTTGGATTTTTCCCCTGGGATTGACATGGCAAAAGCGATTTGGCACTCCCTTCATCGCATGGTGCACCCCTCGGATTGATCTGGCCACTTCATCATGGTGGTGTCTTTTGCACGCCACAACTTTTGGCTAGATGAGGAGAATGTGGATTTGGCACTATAATCTGCGATTGGTGGCTATTGTTCTTCTATCAAGGTATCTTGTCTACGTGACCAAGTTTTTGCCTTTCATGTTTCATGCAAAGAAGTGGGTTTTTTCATCTTGCATCAGCGCTCTTTTGTTTGCCCGCAATTCAAATGCTATTTTCATCTTTGGGGCCATGGAGGCTCGTATTGGGAGAAAGAGTTTCATGCTTGGCAACTTGAATGCCATGAATAATGAACCCTGGTTAGTCCCTCCAAGCGTCGTGCACGCCTTGGTCTAGAGGCCATGAAACATGCACTGGCTAAATAGTCTTTGCGCTCATCTACCCATGCTGTTAAGAAATCCCTGCGTTTTGCCACATTTTTGAATTATGATGCTTGCAAGGGTTATCGTTATCCGGAAAGTGCCGAGGAAATCAATAGTGTTACTTTAGATGCTAGTTATTCAGTTGATCCTCAGGAATGTGCTGATCTCAATTGGGTTGATTTACTCTCGCCGTCAGTGCCCCCTCCGGCCACTTCGCCATGGAGGGTTTTGCAATCTCCGGATGTCACGTTTGAATCGATATCTCCCCGTGATCTTCTCCCGGAGTTCTCGGGATCGGGTACGTCAACTGGTTTAATTTTCTCCCATGCAAGTCATGTTGGGCCTGAGTTGACCCCACAACCCACACCGTTGGGATTGGCCCAAAATCTATTGGAGCTATCGGATGATGATTCTGACCAGGCAAATGAATCTAATACCCACACGCCGGAGTTTGCCATGTCCGAGGACTCTCCTCCTAAATCACCGATCGAGTTAGTTCGAGACTTGCAAGGTCTTGATCTTGTTATGGAAGAAATGGTTGCCTGTTTTTGGGATTGTTCAAACTGCCTTGGCATGGGGCATTGTTTAGAACGTTGCACTAATATGGTTAGATGTCATAAATGCTCCCGGTCTGGTCACGTTAAAAAGGACTACACCCGATCTCCTCCGAATATTAAACTCTGGGTTCCCAAAACCAGAGCACCCAGCTTCGAGCCTCGCGCCTTCAACAGGAAACTTGACGCTTCGAGCTCCACCGCCTCCTCTGCCAGCTCTGACAGATCCCCACCAAAATCTCTAGCCTCCTCCGCTTCCCCACCAAAACCACCATAGACATCACCGCCGAGTAGCCCACCGCACCTAGCTTCACCGCTGCCTCCTCCCATGGCAGTGTATGAGCTTGATCCTCGCTGATTCCTCCCGACGGGCCACGACATTGTCGACGGTGAGCCTTTTCGCGTCTCGAGGATGTTCTACACGTCGTCCCAAGCTCCTCCCTGGCACCATGAATCCTTCATGGTTGGCATTGTCGAACTTCCTCCGCCACCAAAAGATGTTGTTATTCGTCGCCAGTAGGTCCACGCCTTCATCACCAATCAGCTTGAGCTACCCGTACGATCTGCACAGACCTGGTTTCAGGGAGTAGGTCTTTATGAGATGCAAGATCCCGTTATCCGCGCTGCATTAGTTGCTCATCCACCTTGGCTGCTGGGTTTAGACCAACATGGCAACAATTTGTTTGTCAGATTCATTAGGCATGATGATGGGGAGGGTTTCTGTGCACTGCAAGGGCATAGAACAGGCTGGCTGATGTTTGTTGGAGTTCTATTGGATTATCGCAATGAGGTCAACTTAGCTGAGGTTGTGGGTACGTTTGGTCATTTTGATTATTGGAATCATCAAGATGACAGGCTTGTGCGATCTTTAGTCTATGCCTCTTTCCTTGATGATCAGCTAGTCCCGCGTGATGTGGTTTTTTGTCAGTTTGCAAATATTGGTGGCGTAGTGGTTTCTTGGACTGCATCTATTTCTATCCTGACTGCCGACTTTGCTGAACAACTTCCACCTGATGAGGATGTCATGCCTTTTGATGGAAATCCACACCCAATGCCAGGTAACCTACAGCCACCCGAGAATTTCTGGGTTTTTCCACCATATCCTACACTTGGACGGAATGATGTCCCTCAACCGGCTGCACCAGAGGAGCCACCTCAGCCTAATCCACAAGATTTGCATGCTGGGGACAGGACAACAATTTTGATGAGGTTCAGCCAGTGCAACCCCAGGTCCAAGAAGCCAACTCTATGGTGTTAAACCCTTCTATGGGTTCAAATGAGTCAGGAGATGCTTTGGGCCCATTTGAGCCTGCTGATCTGGTTGATGGGCCTCACAATGCTGTGGTTGAAGACCCGATTTTAGTCCAGGAAAATCACATGGAGGGGGCCCACATGAGCATGTTGCTGATGATCTTCTGGCCTAGCCTAAGCAGCACATGCATATGGAGGAACCTAATAATATTCAGGAGGTGATCATACCTGTTGATGTGGAGGATCAAGTTCAGAACAATCTTGCAATTGTTCCATATAACCCCATTGTGGTTCAGGCACCTCCTTTGCATGTTGGCATTGTGAGAATTGTAATGGGCCCAGCTTTACCACCTGAATTTATATGAAGAAGTTCTTTTGAGTCACGCATGCCTACTTTTCTAGCTGCTCAGATCCCTAAGGCCATGCCTCCACCTGGTTTACCTGCTAGGCATAAAAGACCTTGGGCTCTGGCTTTTGATCCACCACTATCTTTCTGCATTCCAGCTTCTGGCCGGCCAGAGTCCTCTCGCCACACTGCCAGGAGATTGTTTTTGGAGGACAGGAACATCCAATGTTCAATACCAGAGACAGATGTAAGTGCCCCTTCATCTGAACCTTCTACTGAAGCTTCAGATAGTATGGACTGCACTTTTACTGCCACAACAAAGCAAACCAGAAAACCTCGTGCCAGAAAGCCCAAGACTTCAGTGGTTTAGGCAGCTTTAGACTTTTCTGACAGAAGGATGACCAGGAGTGTAGCAAAATCCAAAGGTTTCAAACCTACATCTCCTTTGTCCCCAAAGCCCAAGCCCCTCAGGCAGCCTAGAGCCAAGAAGTTGAAAGCTAGCAGTCAGGCATCCGCTCCAAGCAGGCAGGCCCAGCCAGATAATGCAGGAAGTCAAGAGCAGGTTCCTCCTCCAACTCCAATTGCTACGCTCCAGCTGATTGGAGCAGCTCTAGGTGTCCCTGCTGACAGGATGACTGAGGAGAAGCTTATGGATTCTTCAGATGCTACCCCCAAACCTACAACTCTTCAGATGATACCAGTTATCTGAACCTAGTTTCTCTTTTGTCTGCTACTTGCACTTTGGTCTGGAATGATGGTTTTATCTATAGGCTTTTGTTTCATTGTTATGCAGTGAACTATTATATCTGCCTCTTTTTATTGTTTCCTCATTAATTCACACCAAACTAGAGATTGGAAAGTGCTCTATTGGAATGTGAGAGGCCTAAACTCTGAGGATAGGCAAAGAAGTGTTAGAGCCAAAATTGAGGAAAGTCAGTGCTCTATTATTTGCCTACAAGAAACTAAATGTGATTTCTTTGATCAGCGTGCAATTAGAAAGTTTTGCCCTAGAAGATTTGACAATTTTGCATTTTCACCTTCTGTTGGTGCCTCTGGTGGCATCCTTGTGTTGTGGTGCTCCAATGTGTTCATTGGCGCTTTAGTGGATATTAAACCATTTGGCATCGTAGTTTCCTTCACATCTGCGCACAATGCCAATCGATGGACCCTGGTAAATGTTTATGGACCATGTCAAGGGCAGCCTCGAGATGATTTTGTCCAATGGTTGTATAATCTAGAAATTCCAATGGATGATAATTGGCTCCTTGTAGGGGATTTTAATTTCATTAGATCTCCTAAAAATAGAAACTTGTCGGGAGGAGATTTAAATGATATTTTTCTCTTCAATGAGATAATTGGCCACCTTGGTGTTCTTGAGCTGTCATTGAAAGGAAGATCCTACACCTAGTCTAACATGCAAGAAAATCCATTGCTCGAGCAGCTTGATTGGTTCTTCACTTCCTCCACATGGATCAATGACTATCCCAATACAATGGTTCATCCACTAGCAAGAATAGCCTCGGATCATGTACCTCGTGTAGTCTCCATTGCAACATCTATACCCAAGTCAAAGATCTTTAGGTTTGAAAATTATTGGGTGGATCTACCTGGTTTCTTTGACTATGTGGAACAATCATGGAATGCTCCAATGAAGAAATCAAATTCCGCAGCTCGTTTGACTGAAAATTTCAAACAACTCCGATGTGCTCTCAAACACTGGTACACTAGTCTGTCCAAGCTTAAGAGGGCCATCCAGGCTTGCAATGAGGTGGTTCTATTTTTTGATAACCTTGCGGAATTGAGGCCTTTAACAACACCTGAATTTAATTTCAGGAAAATTGGAAAACTCCATATTGAGGAAATCCTACACCTGCAGTTCACTTATTGGAAACAGAGATGTACCATTCGGTGGATTAAAGTTGGGGAGGAGAACTCTAAGTTCTTTCAAGCAATGTCAACTGAAAGATTTAGGAGAAACACCATTTCCTCACTGCAGAATGAAGATGGTGAGGTTGTCTCTGATCACCAACAGATGGCGGGCATGCTGTGGGGAACTTTCAGAGATAGAATGGGAGTCTCTGAGGGGACTGCCATGAAGTTTGATCTAGCTTCCTTGATTGACACAGTGGATGGTCTTGATAATTTGTCTGCTCCATTTATTGAGGACGAAATAAATGAGGTGCTTAAGTCTTTGCCCATAGATAGGGCCCCTGGCCCTGATGGTTTTACTGGTTTGTTTGTCAAATGATGCCGGCACATCATTAAGGAGGATTTTTTGCAATTTTTCCATGACTTTTATGATGGAAAAGTCACTATTAGCAGTATCAATGGGTCTTTAATCACTTCAATTCCAAAAAAGCTATAACCTGAGGGTCCTAATGATTTCAGACCTATTTCCTTGAAAAATATTTGTCTGAAGTTTCGGACAAAGCTCATGGCTAATAGATTGCAAGAGGTGATTCTCAAATGCATTCATAAAAACCAATATGGGTTCCTTAAGTGCAGGTCTATTTAGGATTGCATTGCTTGGACTCTAGAATATATTCATCAGTGTCACAAATCTAAGAAGCCCATCTTGATTCTTAAGTTAGATTTTGCAAAGGCGTTTGATACTGTTGAGCATGACCTAATTCTAAAGCTCCTGCACCACGGATTGGTTGGATTATAGAGCTTTTATCCTCTGGGACTTCTTCTATCATTTTCAATGGAGTGTCTGGAAAACAATTTACTTGCAAAAGGGGAGTAAGGCAGGTGACCCTCTATCACCCCTCTTATTTGTTCTTGCAGTTGATCTACTACAAACTTTGGTAAATAATATGCTCAGAAATGGAGAGATTTCTCTGCCTATTGAAACTCATGACCCTGATTTTCCTATAGTGCAATATGCGGATGACACTCTCCTCATTATGCCTGCTGTGGACTCACAACTTCTAGCTCTCAAGGAAATGCTGTAATATTTTCATGCCTCCATAGGTCTCAGAGTAAACTTTCATAAATCATGCATATTGCCTATTAATGTGGATGAGGCAGAAACTGCTAGATTAGCTACTATTTTTGGCTGTCAGGTTGGGACCCTCCCCTTCACCTATCTTGGACTCCCTGTGGGTACAACTAAACCTAGGATTCAAGATTTATTTCCTGTGGTTGATAGAGTTGAAAGAAGGTTATCTGCTAGCTCAAGTCTTCTGAACCAAGGAGCCAGATTGCAATTGCTTCAATCAGTCATGTCCTCTTTTCCCATCTATTTTCTCTGCAGTTTATACTTGCCAGCTGGTATTATAAAGCAAATTGAAAGGATTATGAGATAGTGCTTATGGAGAGGCAATTCTGACACTCCTAGGTAGTCACTTGCAGCTTGGCCTCTTGTTTGCAGGCCCAAAGACAAAGGTGGCATGGGGATAGTAAACCTTACCATCCAAAACAGAGCCGTCCTTTCCAAGCACCTTTCCAAGTTTTATAACAAAGATGACATCCCTTGGGTCTCTCTTATCTGGAATACATACTATGATGGTGCTGTTCCTCATGGCACAGTTCTATGTGGTTCTTATTGGTGGAGAGATATCCTTAAACTCAATGAAGTTTTCAGACTATACTCTGTGGTCACCATAAACATGGGGGACTCTGTTCTTTAATGGTTTGATGCTTGGGTCCTTCTGGAATCTCCAGTTCCACTCAGAGCGAGGTTTCCTAGGTTGTTCTCTTTTGCCATTGATGATAAGGTGTCTGTAAGAGAGGTTATTAACACATCTGATATGTCTGAGCTTTTTCATCTCCCCTTGTCCCCAGAAGCAATGGTTGAGATGCTCACTATCCAGGCTGGTCTGCTAGACCTGAATGCTAATGAAAGAATAAATGATTCTTGGTCCTGGACACCTGGAAAAGGAACCTTTTCAGCCAAGAGTTATTATACAGCGATGCACGCTCATCTACCCACTAGCACACCAGCCAAATGGATTTGGGAAAGTAGGGCGACCATGAAGATAAAGGTGTTTGCGTGGCTAATGCTAAATGACAGACTCAATGCCAGAGACTTCCTGGTCAGGAGGCACTGGCAATCGCCTTAGGAGGACAACACTTGTCCATTATGCTATGCCCATGCTCATGAGGACAGAAACGACCTTTTCTTCACATGCCAATTTAGCACAAGAGTCTGGAACTACTTGCACATTCAGTGGTTAGCTGGTTTATCCCCAACTCAGTGTTTAATTGCTGCAAGGAAGAGTTTTGGGCAACCTTTATTCAAGGAGGTAGTTTATCCAGCAGCATGGAATGTATGGCTGCTCAGAAATGGCAGAATCTTCAGACACGAAAGGCCCACTTTTGCAGCACGGAGGAGGAACTTCATCCATGATGTTACTCTGTTATCCCACAGATTCAAGCCTAGTCTCAAACCTTTGCTGTTGCACTGGATTAACTCTTTACCCTAGTTGGCTCTATGTATTTATGTATATTTACCTGTAAATATGTGCATAGGTAAATAGGTAAGTAGTTTTCATCCCCTAGTTTATTTTCCCAGAACCTCTTGTATTTTGGTGGTTGAGCTTTAATAAAATACTGTGGGGTTGTTGCCTCACGGTTTCTAGTCAAAAAATATCTTATGGAAAAGAAAGATGCTAAACCTATACTTATTAGATGGGTTCTCTTGTTACAAGAATTTGATTTGCATATTATCGATTGAAAGGGAGCTGAGAACCCCATTGCAGACAACTTTTCTAGGTTAGACAATGTTCTTCATGACCCACTGCCTATTGATGATAGTTTCCCTGATGAGAAATTAGCTGTCATAAATGCTTCTCGTAATACTCCTTGGTATGATGATTATGCTAATTACATTGTTGCTAAATTTGTACCACCTGGTTTCACATACCAGCAAAAGAAAAGGTTTTTCTATGATTTAAGACATTACTTTTGGGATGACACGCACCTTTATAAAGAAGGAGTAGATGGTGTTATTAGACGTTGTGTACCTGAGCATGAACAGGAACAGATCCTATGGAATTGCCACTCCGAGGCCTACGGAGGACACCACGCTGGAGATAGAACGACACGCAAGGTATTACAATCTGGTTTTTATTAGCCTACTCTCTTCAAGGATGCTCATAAGTATGTCTTGTCTTGTGATGAATGCTAGAGAATTGGCAATATTAGTAGATGTCAGGACATGCCTATGAATTATTCACTCGTTATTGAACCATTTGATATTTGGGGCTTTGATTATATATAGGACCTTTTCCTTCCTCTAATGGGTATACACATATTTTAGTTGTTGTTGATTATGTTACTAAGTGGGTAGAAGGTATCCCAACTACTAGTGTTGATCGTAACACTTCTATTAAGAAGCTTAAAGAAGTTATTTTTCCGAGGTTTGGAGTCCCTAGATATTTAATGACTGATGGTGGTTCAAATTTTATTCATGGTGCTTTCCATAAGTTGCTTCCTAAGTATGATGTCAACCATAGAATTGCATCTCCTTATCATCCGCAGTCTAGTGGTCAATTAGAATTGAGCAATAGAAAGATTAAATTTATTTTGCAAAAGATTGTTAATAGATCTAGAAAGAATTGGTCTAAGAAACTTGAAGATGCATTATGGGCATATAGAACTGCTTACAAGAATCTTGTGGATACATCTCCATATAAAATGGTTTATGGAAAAGCATGTCACTTACCTCTCGAACTAGAACATAAGGCTTATTGGGCTATTAAAGAGCTCAATTACGATTTCAAACTTGTCGATGAGAAGAGGTCATTTGACATTAGCTCACTTGATGAATGGAGAACCCAAGCCTATGAGAATGTCACATGCTAAGAGGATAAAAAAGTGTGAGTTTAATGTAGGGGATCAAGTTTTGCTATACAACTCTCATTTAAGATTTTTTGCAGGAAAACTTCTCTCTAAATGGGAAGGTCCTTCTGTTATTGAGGAGGTCTGTTGTTCCGGTGCCATCAAAATCAACAACGCCGAAGGCACAAATCTGAAGGTTGTAAACGGTCAAAGAATCAAACACTATATCTCAGGTAATCCCATAAATGTTGAGACCAATATAATTGACACTCTAACACTTGAGGAGTACATAAGGGACACTTTCCAGAACATTTCAGACTCCGGAAAGGAATAGGTATGTGATACGGTAAGCAATCCCATAAATGTTCTAATAGAATTTTTTTCTCCGTTTTGGAATATTTAAAAAATCAGGAAAAATTAAAGTAGTCCGAATGAGACACGAGGCAACCACAAGGGTGGAGGGTGCGCCCTACCCCCTTGGGCATGCCCCCTGCCTTGCGGCCACCTCGTGTGCCCTCTGGACTCCGTTTTCTTGCACAATACTTCTTTTGGTCAATAAAAATTCATTATATAATATCCGGAAGGTTTTGACCACCGTGTCGGCATTGTAGGAATGGGGGTACCCAAACTTGCCTGCCTGCGGCCCACGGCGTGGCTCTGTCAACGGCCCGGTATGGCCCAGCTTCAGCAACAACAACCCAAGACCCTCGCGAGGGGCCAAGCCTCATGAGGCGGATGACACCAAGACCTCCATGGGGGGAGTCTCACCAGGCTGGCTCCCGAGGAGAGGACATATCAATATAAGGTGCACCTCGCGAGGTCCATATGACGTGAACCATGACGACCAAGGCCAGGCAGGTGCCAGCGGGCCCAGTGTACCCGTTTCCTCTTTGGTTCTAAGGAGGCAAGCACAGGCGCAGAGTCCCAAGGCGTCAAGCAAAGGTTTCCATTTCAGTGCAACAAGACCAAGACCGCCAGGATGGCAGGATGGAGGTCACCGCGGAGCCCACTGCGGCATCACGACCAGGAGCTTTTGCAGGTGAAGACGGCTTTTGTCAGGATAGCATGTGCTGGTTGTCTCCCTTTGAATTTGGCCGTTGTGGGATCCCTTCCTACCTTACATTTGGGAAGAGGACAAAGGCCACTATAAATAGGACTTAGCCACCACCATACAGGGGGACGGATCATTCAGATCATCCTCACACCCACCAGCTCATCGAGCGCAAGAACACATCTCCTACAGAGGTTGTTCTCCATTGTACTATTTCATCCTCAGCCCCTCGAGGCCAATCCACCACAAAGCAGGAGTAGGTGGCCCGAACCTGGGTAAACTGTTGCGTCTCTTGTCTCTTGGGTTCGACGAGTTAGGTCGTGGGATCGGTGAGCTGGTAGGTTGGGAGGACAAGTTCTTCGCACGCACCCAGTGTACAAACCTCTCGAGGGTCTATGGAACCCTAAATCCGTCATTTGGCACGCCAGGCAGGGGTGCGTCAGAGATCCGCCGCTCCATCTGCCATGCTCTGCTGTTCGACTCTCATGGCGGACGTTTCTCCATCAACCGGACCGACGCATGCCCTTGGAGGAGCCAGGGGCCTCTGAGCCTTCACCCCCGCCCACCGGCGGGTAAAGTGGCCACCCAAGTTCAGGCTAGAGATGCCGCCCTACTACAGCAGCACAGCGGACCTAGCGTCCTTCCTTCAGGCGTATGAGGGAGCTGTTTGGGAGGCCGGTGGCGACAACAAGTTCATGGCCAACTAGTTTCCCATGGCCCTCGCGAGCGCACCACATGCCTGGCTGCTCAGCCTACCGGGATCTTTCGTGGCCTACTAGGGGGAGCCATGCGGCCTCTTCATCGCGTGCTTCGAGGCACCAACACCCCACGCCGTAGCAGCTCTCCTCGGGGGCTCGCAGGCGCCGCCCTTGGACTGCCATGTCAAGTAGTTCTTCCGTTAGGTGGGCGCTGCCCATGTGCATCAGGGAGCCCCTCCGGGATGGGCGGCACCCAAGGCTGACCTCACCTTGGACTCAAGAGATCACCCTGCAACCACCGCGGGCGCCGGCGCGCTCCCGATGCTCTGCACCCCCACTATCTGCAACGTGGCGGTCACCAAGACCCTCATCGACGGCGGGGCTGGCCACAACGTACTCTCTGTGGAAGCTTTCGTCTTGCTCCATGTGCCGCACGGCCGGCTCCGCCCCACCAAGCCCTTCTCCGGAGTCATCGACGGCTCCACCTGCCCCCTAGGGCAGATCCGCCATCCCGTCACCTTTGGCACCCGCGACAACTACCGCACCGAGCTCATCGACTTCGACATCTCCCGCATCGGCCTCCCGTACAATGCCATCCTCGGGTACCCAGCCCTGGCCAAGTTCATGGTGGCCACTCACCATGCCTACAAACTCATGAAGATGCCGGGGAGCAACGACATCCTCACTATGGCCGGTGACACCAAGGAAGCCCTGACGGCCCTCAAGCTCTCCTTTACGGCCGCAATGGCAGCACGCCCGGCCGAGGAAGGGGCCCAGAGGCCCCAGGAGCTGCACCGGCAAAGAAGTAGCAGATGTTCTCTCAAGATCGTACCGAGAGGAATCAGGTGCTGGTTGACAAAGACGGGGCATCCGGCGCCAGCTTCACCATAGGCACCAACATTCCTCCAAACCAGGAAAGGGCGTTGGTCGACTTCTTGCGCACAAACAAGGAGGTGTTCGCCTGGGAACCCAAGGATCTGGTCGGGATCCCGAGGGGATAATCGAGCACCGCCTTAGGATATGCCCCAACGTGCACCCCATGAAGCAAAAGGCGCGGCGGCAATCCACGAATAAGCAGTCTTTCATCGTCCAAGAAACCCACAAACTACAAGAAGCTGGTGTCATTCGGGAGGTGAGGTACCCGGAATGGCTGGCGAACCCGTTCGTCGTCCCCAAGAAATGCGGGAAGGAATGCATGTGTGTAGACTTCACCAACCTCAATAAGGCTTTCCCTCAAGACCCCTTCCCGCTCCCGCGCATCGATCAAATCGTCGACTCCACCGCCGAGTGTGACCTGTTGTGCTTCCTGGATGCCTTCTCGGGCTATCATCAAATCAAGATGGCGGTACAAGATGTTGAGAAGACGGCCTTCCTGACCCCATGCAGGGTGTATTGCTACACCTGCATGCCGTTTGGCTTGCGCAACGTCGGGTCGACCTTCCAGCGGCTGATGCACATCACCCTGGCCAGCAGCTTGGGAAGAACACTGAGGCATACGTCGACGACATAGTAGTGAAGTCTTGGGAGGCAAGGACCCTTGTCAAGGACCTAGAGGAAACATTTGCCAGTCTGCGCGCGGTGGACCTACGACTCAACCCAGAAAAATGCATGTTTGGTGTTCCCTCCGGCAAGTTGTTGGGTTTTCTGGTGTCACACAGGGGAATTGAGGCAAATCCAGAGAAGGTCAAGGTGATAGAAGAGATGAGCCCACCACAGACTCTCAAGGAGATGCAAAAACTGGCGGGTTGTGTAACATTGCTGGGGCGTTTTATCTCCAAGTTGGGGGAGCGCGCCCTCCTGTTCTTCAAGCTAATGAAAAATAAGGGCCTGTTGGAGTGGACTCCAGAGACTGGCACAACGTTCGAAGATCTCAAGAGATACCTCACCAGCCCGCCGGTGATGGTAGCACCGCGTCCTATGGAGCCCTTGGTGCTATTCCTGGCCGCCACACCTCACTCAGCCAGCGCGGCACTGGTGGCTGTCCGATAGGGGTGCAAGGACGGGGGCCCGCCGAGCGACACCGCGTGCCTAGCCAAGACGACGCGGCTCCGAGACAGCACCGCTGAGGCCCTGACGGCACCAACAGACGACCAGGCCCCACTAAATGATGCTCCTGAGGCCGCGGTTGCCCCAACAAGCGACCAAACTCCTGTGGTCCCCCAGCCTTAGGAGGTGCAAGACTCCACCAACACTTGCTCGCACTCTTTGTCGCCTCCCGCAAGTTGTGCCACTACTTCTAAGGCCATCCAATCAAGGTCGTCTCAGCTTACCCCCTGGAAAGGGTGCTTCAGAGCCGCAATGCTGCAGGGAGAGTCACCGAGTGGAACATCGAATTGCAGGCATTCCAATTGAAGTTTAGCACCACCAGGGACATCAAGGGGGCGGCACTCGCTGATTTCGTGGCGGAATGGACCGACATTCCCAGCCCCGAAGTAGGCGAGGACCGCCCACTCTCACCAGGAAGCGAAGCGCCAGATGGCTGGGTCATGTACTTCTATGGCGCCTTCGTGCATCAGGACGCAGGGGCTAGAGCCGTGCTCATCTCACCCACCCAGGACAAGCTCTGCTACGCCTTGGAGCTCTGCTTCTAGTAGGGCGAGAAGGTCTCCAACAACATCCGGAGTACAAGGGCTTGATCGTTGGCCTCAAGGCTGCGACAGCCTTAGGAGTGAAGCACCTCACCATCAAGGGCATGCGGCAGCCTTGGGAGTGAAGCACCTCACCATCAAGGGTGACTCTCAGCTCCTCGTCAAATTTTGTCCAACAAAGTATACGAGTCAAAGGACGAGCACATGGATGCATACCTTGCGAAGGTACGCAAAATTGAAAAACAATTCTTGGGTCCGGAACTGTAGCATGTGATGCACGGCACAAACAAGGAAGCACACGACATCACCAAGAGGGCGTCCTGACGCTTGCCTCGAGAGCTCGGCATCTTTGAGGAGCGGCTCTTCAAGCCGTCTGCAGCCCCGCCCGCAGCAGCACCAGGACTACCTTGCGAGGACCTCCCTCAGGCCCCTCTATCGAGTGCCTCGGCTTGTGGCCCGACCTCTGGATCCCGCCTCCTTCTTGCGCTGGAACCTCAGGAGGGGTGTTGGACCGAAGAGTTCAAGGCGTATCTACTTCAGGGGGACCCTACCGGAGAAGGAGGAGGATGCGGCTACATCCGGGACGGTGAGCTCTATAAGAAACAACTAAATGATGTTTCTCTATGATGCATCTCTAGGGAGAAGGGACATGACCTGTTGGCTGACATACACGACGGGGACTACGGGCATCACTCGTCATCATGCACCCTTGTGGGGAAGGCATTCCGTAGCAGGTTCTATTGGCCCATAGTGCTCAATGATGCCACCGAGCTGGTGAGATCTTGCGAAGCGTGCCAATTCCATGCCAAGCAGATCCACCAGCCCGCTCACAGCCTCTAGACCATTCCTCTCACATGGTCGTTCACGGTTTGGGGGCTGGATATCTTGGGACCATTCCCAAGAGCGCCCGGGGGCTACCGCTACCTCTACGTTGCCATCAACAAGTTCACCAAGTGGGCGGAGGTGGAAGCCGTCCGTACAATCCCGGCCGGCTCGGCAGTCAAGTTCATCAAGGGCCTCGTGAGCCGCTTCGGGGTCCCTAATCGTATCATCACTGACAATGGCTTGCAGTTCACTAGCAACCTCTTCAAAATGTATTGCGCTAACCTTGGAATGCAGATATGCTACGGCTCAGTGGCACACCCCAGGAGCAATGGCCAAGCTGAGCGCGCCAACACGGAGGTCCTGAGAGGCCTCAAGACAAGAACCTTCAAGAAGCTCGAGGCCTGCGGCATGGACTGGATCGATGAGCTCCAGTCCGTGTTGTGGTCCATCCGCACCACCGCCACCAAGCCAACGGGAGAGACTCCGTTCTTCCTCGTCTACGGAGCCGAAGCGGTTCTCCCTCACGAGGTCAAGCATCGCTCCACGCGGGTCTTGGCGTTTGATGAGGCACGCCAAGACGCCACATAGGGGATGGACCTCGTGCTGGGGGAGGTAAGCCGTCGTCAAGCCTCGCTCCGGGCGGCAAGGTGCCAGCAGGGGCTGCGGCGGTACCACTGCCGCAGCGTTCGCTCCAGGACACTTGAGATGAGTGATCTCGTCCTGAGGTGGGTGCTCTCCGGGGAAGGGCTGCATAAGCTCTCACCCATGTGGGAGGGGCCATTTAGGGTTGCCCGCGTCTCCAGGCCTGGTGCCACGCGCCTGGAGATGCAGGACAGATCGCCATTCAGAACGCCTGGAACATCCAGCACCTCTAGAAGTTCTACCCATGAAGCAAGGCCCAGTGCCTGTGAAGGTCTCTGGTCGTGACACTATCACGTAATAATGAGTGGGGTTGTACACGCCCTGGAGTCTCTGGAGAGCCGCCCTCGCGACTCAGGGGCACCCTCCCACGTCCTTGTGGCAACACTTAGCTCTGCGCTGGTGAGAAAACTAGTCTAGGTGCCGGACGCGACTGCTCATTTGCTTGCTTTATGTAGTTGGTTTGCCCCCTTTATTTTAATGAAATTTGGAGTTCTCGCATTTTCGATTGCCAAGTTGGATTTCCCCTTCATCTTCTCTCTTGCCCTTCGGTCTTGGCCCAGGAGGAGCGGCAGTTGCCCATCGCTCTTCCTAGCATGTCTCGCGCGCGGGGGCTGGGCACGTGTGTGCGTGCGCGGCGTCGGGCCAGCCCCACGCCGCAGACACACTTCGCCACAGCCCTGTCCCCCAGGGCCATGGCTTTTTCTATCCTCACAACACACCCTCGAACGAGCTTGTGATTTGCGCATCTTCTTAAGTCTGTTTCCCATGGGTACCGCGACATGATGCACTAAGCCACGACTAGCCCACGCTTGAGGTCTCGCGCAAGGAAGAACAAGACACCCAACAAAATTTTCTTACAATTCTGCAGCTTCACGATGTCTCCTGAGGCCAGCGACCCCTGATTCACCAGCAAGGGGGGCTCACGAGACACTGGAGGGCGCCCCATCGCAAGGTGCGAGACTACCACGAGTGAATCAAGCTAAGTTAACTTACTGCGCCTACCCGGACATGAACATCACAGCATACATTAGAACAATAAGCATATCATAGTGGCATAAGTGGCATAAGTACCATGGTTCATTACACGCCCAGCAGGGCCCTCTACTTTTTTTTAAAACACAGGAGAAAGGAAAGGCTAAAAAAAGTGGCCACGCGACCACGACAGCTCCCGTGGCCGGACTCCGGAGGCCCCCCAGGCTCAACCCGAGCCTTCCTCTCGCTTCACCGGAGCGTGGCGCTAAGATGATCTGCCACCTTCCTCGAAGCGAGCCCGGCGACGTGGCGGCTGATCATAGTCGCTGCTGCTTGTCCTCTCGCTAGAGGAGCCGCCATCACTGAACGAGCCATGGCTGTCGCCAAGGGCGAGCGCACCTTCGGTGTCATCGCGGCTGTCATCAAGGCCAAGCTCATCGTCACCAGCATCGTCTTCGGGGCAGCACCCTGCGCGACGGCCGTCTTCCCCAAACACCATCACATAGAGGGTCGTGACGCTGACGTACTTGAAGTGGAGGGTGCATCTCCCTCTCACGCCGCGCGCGCGGGCAAATGCCTGCCAGCCGCGGGCCAAGGACACGTTCCCAGCGGAGGAAACTTCGACCCTGACCCATGAAGCCTTGCTGCAACAGGCATCGGCCTACAGCCAAAGGCCGTCAGGCCTCGTGGCCGGCAGCCTACCCGCGAAGAAGCGGGGGAGTGGGAGCCAGGTGCCAGCTAGCCTCTCCGACCACACGACGAACTCCGGGAGCACCTCGGCCGAGTGGAAGCGCGACCAAGGAGGCCGTGCAATCATGGCACGCCTCCCCTCGTTGTAGGGGCTGCCTCGCCCTTGGCGGCTCCCGCCACGAGAAGAAACGCCGCCATGGCCAGCCAAGGCGCGCCCGCGCCCCCGAGGAGCCTCCACATGAGTTGCGACGTGCTTGCGGGGGTGGCCTCGCCCTCTCTTGGGAGGTGGCGAGCCAGGTCCCTCCTTGGGGGCTTTCCCCTTCTTGGCGGTGGTGAACTTCCTCGTCGGCGCCATGAGGACTACAGCAAGACGGCGAGGCAAGAAAGAGGAAGAAGAAACGGGCAGTGAAAAGAAGGAGATGAGCGAGAGGAGCTCTGCCCCTCCTCTCATTTATTGCCAAGGGAGGCTGTCGGTGTCAAAACCGGTGGATCTCGGGTAGGGGGTCCTGAACTGTGCGTCTATGGTGGATGGTAATAGGAGGCGGGGGACACGATGTTTTACCCAGGTTCAGGCCCTCTTGATGGAGGTAAAACCCTATGTCCTGCTTGATTTATTCTTGATGATATGAGTATTACAAGAGTTGATCTACCACGAGATCGGAGAGGCTAAACCCTAGAAGCTAGCCTATGGTATGATTGTATGTTGTCCTACGGACTAAAACCCTCCGGTTTATATAGACACCGGAGGGGGCTAGGGTTACACAAGGTCAGTTACAAAGGGGGAGATATACATATCCGTATTGCCTAGCTTACCTTCCATGCCAAGTAGAGTCCCATCTTGACACGAGACGAAGTCTTCAATCTTGTATCTTCATAGTCTAATAGTCCGGCCAAAGGATATAGTCCGGTTGTCTGGAGACCCCCTAATCTAGGACTCCCTTAGAGGCCAACCGCCGGCCTCCATGATCCCACGCAATGTTGGTTTTTTCTGCATGCAACACGGTCTCGTCAAGTCGAACGATTGTCGACAGGAGCATGGGGAAGCACAGGCTTCCACGTCCCATCAATCGCCATGTGTCGACTTAGTCCGCAGGAGGTTAGGGCCCGCGACACTCCGCACTTGCCCTTTGGCTTTGCCTCGAAGCCAAGTACGAGCGCGCCTTGGGCCCGGGGGCTACTGTCTGCGTTCTGGGAATGGGGGTACCCAAACTTGCCTGCTTGCGACCCATGGCGTGGCTCTGTCAATGGCCTGGTATGGCCCAGCTTCAGCAACAACAACCCAAGGACCTCGCGAGGGGCCAAGCCTCACGAGGCGGACGTCACCAAGACCTCCCTGGGGGGCAGTCTCACCAGGCTGCCTCCCGAGGAGCGGAGATATCAATGCAAGGTGCACCTCACGAGGTTCATATGACGTGAGCCATGATGACCAAGGCTAGGCGGGTGCCAGCGGGCGCAGTGTACTCGTTTCCTCTTTGGTGCCAAGGAGGCAAGCGCAGGTGCGGAGTCTCGAGGCGTCAAGCAAAGGTTTCCATTTCAGTGCAACAAGACCAAGACCGCCAGGACGGTAGGACAGAGGTCACCGCGGAGCCCACCGCGGCGTCACAGCCAGGAGCTTTTGCATGCGAAGACTACTTTTGTCAGGATAGCATGTAGTAGTTGTATCCCTTTGAATTTTGCCATTGTGGGATCCCTTCCCGCCTTACATTTGGGAAGAGGACCAAGGCCACTATAAATAGGACTTAACCACCACCATAGAGGGGGGTGGATCACTCAGATCATCCTCATACCCACCAGCTCATTGAGCGCAAGAACACCTCTCCTCCTGAGGTTGCTCTCCGCTATACTAGTTCATCCTCAGCCCCTCGAGGCCAATCCACCACAAAGCAGGAGTAGGGTTTAACACCGCAAGGTGGCCCGGACCTTGGTAAACTGTTGTGTCTCTTGTCTCTTAGGTTCGATGATTTAGACCGTGGGATCAGTGAACAGGTAGGTTGGGGAGGACGAGTTCTTCGCACGCACCCCAGTGTTTGAACCTCTCAAGGGTCCGCAGAACCCTGAATCCGACACACCATACCACGAAAATATCACCTGTTTTTGTGTTGAGTTGTTTGTGCAGCAGATTTAGAGCAAGATGTCTTCCCAAGACTCTGTTAGGGAGAGTCCTGTCTCTCACCCGACACCGGGCCCAAGAGCATATAGCAAAGCTGACCACTTTGGGCCATTAAAGGAGGAAGAGATGGAGGCCGACTTGAAAAGGGTGGATGCCATGGAGGAGGATTAATAAGTTGCCTCTCGTCTTCAAACTAGATTCATGCTAGAGGAACTTCAAAGCTCAGCAATACCAAATTCGGTCATCCCTCCCAATGTTAAATTTCTCTCTTATGAAAATATGAAAATGAGTGTTGCTTTTCCCCCCGCATCTACGAAACATCCATGGGTGAATGGAGCTCTAGCCATCATGGGTAAATTCTGCCAGGAGGTAATGGATCTTAAGCAGGAAAATAATAGGCTCGATGAGGAGAATCGCATGCTAAGGGGCATCATCGCCAAGAATATCACATCACCACCTTCGAAGAAAGAGACATAAATATATGGGTACGGGAAGTCCCCTTGGCAACTGCCAAGCTTGGGGGAGGTTCCCCGGTATCGTATCACCATCACACCTTTACCTTTATCGTTTTTCTTAGTTTGATCTTTTTGGTTATATCTTGATCTACTAAAATAAAGTTTTTTGCATGATCTAGCTTTGAGTTTTGTTTCGATCTCTATCTATGTAATCGAGTCCATGAGTCATATATAATAAAGAGTAGTTTTGAGTTGAGGGCTTTGCTTTCTTGCTATGATCTTGAGGGTATAAGAATAAGAGAAGGAATAAAAATAAATAAAAAGATCATATATTGATCTTATGGAGAGTAATGACTTCACATATAAAGCGTATGATGAATAAAAGTTGTTGAGAGTTGACAAACATAGTTTTGGTCATTGTTGCAATTAATAGGAAGTAATAAATAAAGATAGGCTTCACATATAAATATACTATCTTGGACATCTTTTATAATTGTGAGCACTCATTAATGAGATGCTAAAAAGTTGATGTTGGACAAGGAACACAACATAATAGGTTACGTTTTCTTATATCCAAATAGAAGTTATATTGTCATGGATCCTCCAACATGTTGAGCTTGCCTTTCCCTCTCATGCTAGCCAAATTCTTTGCACCAAGTAGAGATACTACTTGTGCTTCCAAACATCCCTTAAACCAGTTTTACCATGAGAGTCCACCATACCTACCTATGGATTGAGTAAGATCCTTCAAGTAAGTTGTCAGTGGTGCAAGGAATAAAAATTGCTCTCTAAATATGTATGATCTATTAGTGAGAAGAAAATAAGCTTTATATGAACTAGTGATATGGAAGAAATAAAAGCGACGGACTGCATAATAAAGTTCTTTATCACAAGTGGCAATATAAAGTGATGTTATTTTGCATTAAGATTTTGTGCATCCAACCATAAAGGCGCGTGACAACCTTTGCTTCCCTCTATGAAGGGCATATCTTTTACTTTTATCTTCTACCCATATACAAGAGTCATGGTGATCTTCACCTTTCCTTTTTACACTTCTTCTTTTGGCAAGCACTATGTTTTGGATATATATATATATATATATATATATATATATATATATAGGACAGCACTATTATAATCCCAGGATTAGAATAACTATTTGGATCACGGACGGCCCTATATAGAGCGCGAGGAGATCCTGCCGGACCGGTGCGGCCGGCACCAGACGATAAAACAGAAAGAAAAACGGATCTTCTCCCCCACTTCTCCCGCACCCGAGAACCGCCCACACGCCTCGATCCCCCACCGCCGGCCCTCCTTCCCCGATCCACACGCCTCATCCGCGCCCTCCCTGCACCCCCATGCC
>NC_057809.1:398150297-398181603 GCF_018294505.1 Triticum aestivum
CACCTTCCCGGATCCACCCGTCGCGGCGCGCCCTCCCCGGAATCTGCACGCGCGCCGCCGGATCTTGCGGCCGCCTTACGCCTCCACCACCAACCGCCACTGCTCTCCCCGTCCTTCACCTTCGATCAACCCCCCACTTCTCCCCTCCGGTGAGCCTTCTCTCGCCCTCTGCTTCCATCTTCTCCTTCTCTGCCTCCGGGTAACTCCCCATGATCCTCCCACTAGTCGCCGCCTGGTTTGTCTTGTGCGCCGCTGGAACAAGCACGTCCTGCGTGACCCTTGGACCACCATCGCAGCCGACCCCTTCGATGGCCATTCTTGTTCTTCAAGCTCCTAGATCATGCCGATGTTGTCGTCCCCAACCCCACTTCATGGCGTGAATGTTGTTCACGGGACGTTTCCGATTCCTGATGGTGCAATTGCTGTCTGCAAGGTCCTCCCTGACCCGTCGATCCATTGGTTCGATCGACCAAGTTCTTGTTGTCTGGACACTGAAGTTCACATAGAACAAGGGGTGAAGAAATACAGAAAGTTTTTGCAAATAAAGTTCAGAAAAAATATGCCCTGCCACACTTTTTGTTCGTGCTAGTTCTGATATATATGCTTAGATTTTCGTTTTGCAGAATAAGGCATGCTGTCTGGCACTTCGACTATAGAATTAAGATACATTGATCGCTGGCAAAAATGGCTCACCTGCGCAAGAGGCTGTGGACTTGTGCGGCGAGGAGGGATCTCAACCTCCCTTCAGATTTTGTTGCTTCCATGCCCTACTTGTTTCTTTTTTAATGCATGTTAAAGAATGCCCTCGACCTGACCTTTTTCTTGTGTGATTTGGTCAATATTTTCTATGATCCATTTGGTGTAGCTTCTCTATGATTTTATGGAGCTTTGTACAAGACTTCTATCATCGTACAATTCCATGTCGGTTGTTGAGGTGCAAGCAAAAAAACGTTCTTGTACATCTACAGGAAAATTCATATACGCGCAAAAGAGTGTTTTATAAATTATGTGCACAAAGTTCACTTACTCTCATCATAGAAATTCATATGCATTATTTTACTCAGAGAACAGTAACCTAAAAAATATAAAAACACAAAAATACCAATCAATAAATGACTTTTTTTTTCTTGTTTCTAAAAAGGACAACCAAAAAGTTCAAAATGTAAAAATAGATAAGTTCAGGAATTCAAATGGAAAACATATTTTTCAGTTCTAAAAAAGAAAACCCAAGAATTCCAAAATTAAAAAATAGAGGGTTGTCTTTCATGAAGTTCAGCTTGAGTGCGAGAGGAAAAAGATTTTTGAGACAGATTAGTTGCTGCTGTTGTCCTAGGTTTATTTGGTCTTAAATTATTTCCGTTTCTAGGAAGTGTATGTGTTGGTTGTGCATGAAGCACGTGCAGTGTATGTGTTTTTTTGTGCATAATTTTCTTGATTTTCAATAGCACATTAAGTTAATGTTTCGGAAATTCTGAAGTTCACTTGTACTACATACAGAAGAAATTCATCAAATGAGAAAAAGGGACCACCTAGGCCATTTCAACAAAAGCAAAAAAATGAACAGAATGTCACGACAAAAAAAAAGTTCACAAGTTGTAACATAGTGACTTCTAGAAAAATGGAAAAAACCATAATTTTGTTTTGTATGTTTAACCATTTCAGAAGTTTCGGAGTTTACCATTACTAAAGAAATAAACCAATAAGTTCAATTGAAAATAATGAAGAAGTTCGATGATTCTAACAGAACTCCAATTTTCAAATTTCTAAAAAATACACAAAGAAGTTCAAATAAAAAGTTAGAGAGGTTTGATGTACATAAAAAACTCAGACTTTTTCTGTTACGAAAATGAAATAGAGAGAATTTCAGTTTGATAACTGTCAGAAGTTCATTTACTATGTGGTGTGCATTTCGTATGAGAGAAAAAAGAAAGAAAAAAGCAAAGTCCAAAAATTTTGTTGCTAGAAGTTCAAGTGCTCGACCGAGAAAGTTCAAAAATTCTTGTGCGAGAGGTTGAACAAAAATATGTGACAGAAGTTCAAGGTGAAAACAATGAGAAGTTCAACTAGTGCAAGGAATGCATTTCAGGTGAGAATGAAATTATAGAAAAATAAAAGCATAAAATGTTTGTTGAAAGAAGTTCAAGTGCTCTGTCCGGGGAGGTTCAAAAATCCTTGCGAGAGAGGTTCACCTTGTATTTCCATGCTTGATTTTTTATAAAAATCGAATACAATTCCTTAATCAAAAATATAAAAAGGTGAAGTTCAAATTGAAAAGACACAGAAATTCGGAGTTTATTAAAACCTAGGATTTACATGTTCAAAAAATTAAAAACACAACGCAATTTTTTGCACTTTTAAAAACAACTCATAAACGAAAAAAATGGTTGCTAGAAGTTCAAGTGCTCGGCGAGGAAAAGTTCAAAAAATTCTTGTGAGCGAGGTCCACCATGTATTTAGATGTCCAAAAATACATAAAAATGTAGTTTTTTGTGTTTTAAAATAATTCTCTCAAACCAGAGAGAGGTTCAAAGTGATAACAACCGGAAGTTCACGTGCTACATGGTGTGTATTTCATATAAGAAAAATACAATAAAGTGAAATAGAGTGAAGTTCAAACAGAAATGCCCCAGAAGTTCAACTACTTCACGCGGTGCAAAAAGCAACACGTCAAAAAATGGCACGTCAAAAACAGAGTGAAGTTCAAACAAACATGCGCCAGAAGATCAACTACTTCACACAGTGCATTTTCGTTCGCGATGAACGCATAAATCATGATCTCGCCATTTTCTAATTTACCTCAAAACAACAGGAATATCATTTGTGTAAGTTCAAGTCCTCGGTCCGAGAAAGTGAAAAAAATATTGTGAGACACGTTTGCACAAAAGGGATATTATTTGTGTAACACTAACGAATGGATGAGAAAATTACAAACAAAAATACATCACAGAAGTTCAACGTGAAAACACTAGGAAGTTCAACTACTACGCTGAATGAATTTTAGATGAAAAACTTTTAAAATCATCACGAGTACGAAAAGATGATCAACACGGGAAACTTGCGTGTTTACAGCAGCTTTCCATCGGTATATCACTCGTTGAATTCTGGCGAGTGGATGGAGAACTACGAGTAGTGGATGGAGATCTGCCAGCAAAAAAAGCACATCAAAAACAGAGTGAAGTTCAGGTAGACATGCTGAGAAGTTCAGGTTCTTCACGCGGTGCATTTTCGAAGAATCTGTTTCGCGATAGAGGCAGAACGCATGATCCTGCCGTTTTCGAAATTACTTGAAAACGGCTTAGAATCAGAGAAAACCATCAACATGAAAAAGTTTCGCATTTTTCGTAGCTTTTCAATGGTATATTATTTACCCAATTCAGATAAAGTTTGTAGAAATTACGGCGAAAATACGTTTTTTCTCCATTTTCGAAACTGACTTAAAACCGTAGAGAATTGGGAGAAACAATACATACCAAAAAGTTTCGCATTTGTTCAAGCTTTCCAACGCCATATCATTTGCTGCATTTGGACGCACGATTAAAAAATTAGCTCGAAAATACGAACTCGGTAGGACTTGGACCATTTTCTAAATTACTCTTAAACCATTCAAAATTATAAAAATACTTTCCCGATGAAAAAGTAGCGCATTTTCCTAAGCTTTCCAACGCCATATCATATGCCTCAATTGGATTAGCCATTTAGAAATGACATCGAAAAAACGAACTCAGCTGTTTGGTTTACGAAATTTTACGTTTTTTCAAATTACACTTTAACCATAGGGAATTAGAGAAAACTTTCAACATGTGGAAGGAGCGGTTTTGCAGCAGCTTTCCAACGCCATATTATATGCCTCATTCCGATAAACGGTTTAGAAATGCGATCGAAAATACGATTCACGTTTTTTGTGCAAAGAAAAAACGGTTTTCAAAACTGCTCTTAAACCGCTTACATTTTGCCAAAAATTTAAGTTGGGTCATGATATTGGGGTCCATAGCTTTCCAACGGTATATCGCAAGCCCCATTTGGGCAATGTTGGCGGAAGTTCAACCTAGTTCACAGGGAAGTTCAACGTACTACTAGCGGGGCAGGCCAGGTTGTGATCAGAATATTATTCTGATCCCGTGATCAGAATAGTGTTTATGTTGACATTACCCTTGAGGTAACAGGTTGGGAGGCGAAACTATAAGCCCCTATCTTTCTCTATGTCCGACTGAAGCTTTGAACCCATATGTATCGCGTGAGTGTTAGCAATTGTGAAAGACTAAATGATAGTTGAGTATGTGGACTTGCTGAAAAGCTCTTGAATTGACTCTTTCCGATGTTATGATAAATTGCAATTGCTTCAATGACTAAGATCATAGTTTTTTAGTTTTCAATAGAGTTTCTGATTCATACTTTACCTTGTGAACGAATTGTTACTTTAGCATAAGAAATTATATGACAATATATGTTTCTATTCTAAAGATGATCATGATGCCCTCATGTCCTTATTTTATTTTATCGACACCTCTATCTCTAAACATGTGGCCATATTTTTCGATTTCGGCTTTCGCTTGAGGACAAGCGAGGTCTAAGCTTAGGGGAGTTGATACGTCCATTTTGCATCATGCTTGTATATCGATATTTATTGCATTATGGTCTGTTATTACACATTATATTACACTACTTATGCCTTTTCTCTCTTATTTTATAAGGTTTACATGAAGAGGGAGAATGCCGGCATCCAGAATTCGGGACTGGAAAAGGAGAAAATATTAGAGACCTATTCTGCACAACTCCAAAAGTCCTGAAACTTCACACAGAATTGTTTGGAATATATATAAAATATTTGGCGAAGAAAGCACCAAAGGGGGGACCACCAGCCATCCACAAGGGTGGGGGCGCACCCCTGCCTTCTGGGCCACGTGGCAGGCCCCCGATGCCCATCTTTTGCTGTAAGGTGTGTTTTGACCTGGAAAAACCAGAAGGAAGCTTTCGGGACGAAGCACCAACATCTCGAGGGGGAATTTGGGCAGAACCAATCTAGGGCTTCGGCGGAGCTGTTCTGCCGGGGAAACTTCCCTCCGGGAGGGAGAAATCTAAGCCATCATCATCACCAATGATCCTCTCATCGAGAGGGGGTCAATACCATCAACATCTTCACCAGCACCATCTCCTCTCAAACCCTAGTTCTTCTCTTATATCTGATATTTGTCTCAAAACCTCAGATTGCTACCTGTGGGTTGCTAGTAGTTTTGATTACTCCTTGTAGTTGATGCTAATTGGTTTATTTGATGGAAGACCATATGTTCAGATCCTTAATGATAATTAATACTCCTCTGAGTATGAACATGAGTATGCTTTGTGAGTAGTTACGTTTGTTCCTGAGGACATGGGAGAAGTCTTGTTATAAGTAATCATGTGAATTTGGTATTCGTTCGATATTTTGATGAGATGTATGTTGCCTCTCCTCTAGTGGTGTTATGTGAACATCGACTACATGACACTTCACCATGATTTGGTCCTAGGGGAAGGCATTGGTAAGTACTAAGTAGATGATGGGTTGCTAGAGTGACAGAAGCTTAAACCCTAGTTTATGTGTTGCTTTGTAAGGGGCTGATTTGGATCCATATGTTTCATGCTATGGTTAGATTTATCTTAATTCTTCTTTTGTAGTTGCGGATGCTTGCGAGATGGGTTAATCGTAAGTGGGAGGCTTGCCTAAGGAAGGGCAGCACCCAAGCACCGGTCCACCCACAAACCAAATTATCAAACTAACGAACATGAATCATATGAGCATGATGAAAACGAACATGACAATAATTCCCATGTGTCCTCGGGAGCGCTTTGCTTTATATAAGAGTTCTTCCAGGCTTGTCCTTTGCTTGAAAAAGGATTGGGCCACCTTGCTGCACCTTATTTACTCTTGTTACTTGCTACCCGTTACGAATTATCTTATCACACAACTATCTGTTACCGATAATTTTAGTGCTTGCAGAGAATACCTTGCCGGAAACCGCTTGTCATATCCTTCTGCTCCTTGTTAGGTTCGACACTCTTACTTATCGAAATGACTATGATAGATCCCCTATACTTGTGGGTCATCAGTGATGCACCGCAGCTCGCGTCGAAGGAGACCCGTCCGGAAGCGCGGTACGCAAGCAATCCGGCGGGCGCTTTTGAGCACCCGAAACCCTACGCGCCCGGGAGAGACCTTGTCAGGGTGTGCAGCGGCTATGGGCTTCCCTAGGTCGACCTGATCGCCCTTAGGGCCTTGAGATTGCCCGCTCTGTGACAAGAGGAACAAATGAAGAGCGAGAAAGAAGGAGAACAAGGGAGAGAGATAAAAGTAAAGGTAAAACTTGTAGATGATTTGATCGATTGTGTGTTATTGTTCAATAGGCCATCATCCCTCATGTATATAAGAGGCTGCTAGACTTCCCGTCCAAGGAAACAGCGCGGATTCACATCCAAAACCCTATTTTGGTTCCAATTCAGATGGCTAAGTCCAAACCTTCCAAAAATGTTGGGTTAAAACAATGAGTGCACCTTGCGGGTCGTTTTTTAGGCTGTAAACAACCTCGGTTGGAAATTGCGTAAAACGCAAAGCTGTTCGCCTTGAAAAAAAATGAAGAACTTTCATTTTATGTGTTTTTTTCATCTGGATCCATCTCGAGGCCTTAATCTCTCTCGTATAGATCAAACTAAGAAAAACTGGTAATTCCGAGTTGGACCGGACTGTTCACCGGACAGTTTGTTCCAAACAGGAGGTTTGGGCTATTTTCACAATCTGAACCGGACAGTCCGGTCCAATTTCTGGATAGTGTGGTAATGTCAATTTTTTCTGCAGCAACATTGTTTTAGCTTTAACGTTTCCATACGATCTCGGATGAAGAAGATTTTTATATCAAAATCGATCGACTCGATGAGATGAAAACAACTTGTGTAGATCAGTTTTTCATATGAGGCTGCCTTGAGGGTGTAATCAGCCGAACGGTATTCTAGATACAAAATATCAGTACTTCAAACACAGGTTCGGCATTAGGCTGGTCGTAATGGTAGTATCATAGCTAGTGTCATGCATGCCAACTAGGCAATTTTGATGAGGTGTCATAGCATTAAATGAAGAAAAAGAGGATGGAGTATCATTTCATGATACTGTATCATAATAAATGCTATGCTACTTTGTGTCATGCATGGCAATAAATAGAGTGCTACATGATACTAACATATGACACTATGCATTAGGGAGGTAGTATCATACACTAGTATCATATGCATGATACTACTATATGATACTCCCCATTACAGCCAGCCTTAGAGATGAGATCGGATGGCTATGGCCCAAATATCAAAGTTTCTCCTTTTGACAATACGGAACTTTCCCACTTTGAGCACTTTTCCATTTGAGGCCTTCTTAATTATGTTTTTGACCATGCCAAAATCTGGTGTCAACACATGCCCCCTGTTTTTCGGCAAATCTTGCATCCCGAAAAATAATATACACGGAGCTTGTTCTAAGGACGATGTCAACACTCCATCGGCCATTTGCATGTGCTCAAACAAGCAATGGTCACCTGGTATATATTGACCATTGCTTGTTTGAACCTCTTGATGCAAACTTGGGTGAAACCTTCTCAACTTCATTAAAAATCAAGTGATAAAGTTTCATAGATATGTATCTCAAAGCCATCTTCCGAACCATATTGTTCACCCTTTCGCTAGGATATTACAAATAATCAAGAATGAACTTCCTCTAATCTTTGCTTTCGCCTGCATAAAAATTTCATTATTGCTGATACATCTCCATCGTATCTAGTTTTCCTAACACTATTGCTCTTGTTTTGGACTCTAATTTGCATGATTTGAATGAAACTAACCCGGACTAACACTATTTTCAGTAGAACTACCATGTTGTTGTTTTTGTGCAGAAATAAAAGTTCTCGGATTTGGACGAAATTTTTGGAAAATTATTTTGGAATAAATAAAAAACTGGAACCAAGACCCACTAGAGGGGGGACAGCTGCCCACAAGGCACCAGGGTGCACCACCCCCCTTTGGCACACCCTGGTGGGTAGTGGGGCCCACGAGGCTCCACTGACGCTAATTCCAACTATATAAATTCAAATTTTCAGAGAAAAAATAGGAGAGGAAGTTTCATCGCGTTTTACGATACAAAGCCGCCACCGCCTCCTTTTCTTCATAGCGAAGCCAGATCTAGAGCCCGTTCGGGGCTCCGGGAAGGGGGATCTTCGGTCTTCGTTTTGCTAATAATCCGACTATGGTTAGCGTGCTAATAATTCATAGCCAGATCTTGACAATTGATTTTGAATGTGCTACATATATGTTTGTGCCCTTTTTTTCTTCCAGATTTTCAAAATTGATTTTGAATGTCCTACATGTATGTTTTTGCCTTTTTTCTTCCAGATTGCTATATATAGATATGAGGCTCCGGCCAGCGCCGCCGCCGGCTATAGATCCTGCACCCGGCAGCACGGACAGAAGCGGCCTCGCACCCTGGATCTGAGGAACCCGTAGAATATCGGGCGAACCGCATCAGCGATCTCCTAGACGCCATCCTTGGGGAGATCGTCTTCCTTCTCCCCACCAAGGATGGCTACCGCACACAGGTCCTCGCATCTCGGTGGCGCACTCTGTTGCGCGCTGCACCTCTTAATCTAGACTGTCGCCGGCTATCTATCATTCATAATTTTGAACTCCACGGAGCCATCATCTGCTCCCACCAGGGATCCATTCAATGCCTATGCATCTTGGCAGGCTGTTGATGTCTGCTACAACTACGTCGGTATTTCCCCTAAGAGGAAGGGATGATGCAGCATATCAACGATAGGTATTTCCCTCAGTGATGAGATCAAGGTTATCGAACCAGTAGGAGAACCACGCAGCACTACATGAACAACGCCTGCACACAAATAACAAATACTCGCAACCTGAGGTATTAAAGGGGTTGTCTTTGGGTAACAGGCCCAGAAATTGGCAAAAGGACGTGAGAAAGTTGTAATAAATTGATAGATAGTCACGCGGGAACGCGAGATAAAATAAATAAGATTAAATTGCGGCAAGGTATTTTTCTATTTTTGGTTTAATAGATCTGAAAATAAAAGCAAAGGAAAATAGATCGCAAAGGCAAATATAATAAAGAAGAGACCCAGGGGCCGTATGTTTCACTAGTGGCTTCTCTCGAGAAAAATAGCAAACGGTGGGTAAACAAATTACTATTGCGCTTCGTTTGGATGTCTCCGTTGGAGAGCTCTATATTGAATTGGTCTGAATTCCGAATCAGTGAGGAAATGGAAATGGCACGAATACAGATTCACCTGTTTGGCTGTCCACTGAATTGGCCCTTGAAATGCCTCTGAGATTTCAATACCAAATCTTGTTTGGATGACCAACTTTGGAATTACATGGCTACATTACCAAGTTATACCTTGTTCTACATGACTCAAAAAATCAAATCTGACTACGAATGAATATATAGCACTGAAAATAAATTAATAAATATTCTAGAAATGCATAAGGAAACGCAAATGGTCATACAATGACAACAAAATATTTTCTTACAATAACATAAAACAAGTAGCACGTACTCTCAAATATGGTCTCGTACATGACATAAATCACAACGACTTAAAAGATAGGTCCAAATGCTTGACATAAACAGTACATGGCAGTACATACATAGTTCCAAGTTTAACAGGACATGAAATAGATGGTTCGAAGTTCAACAACACATAAAAGCATCGATCCTCAAGGCAACATTAGCAGCCATGTCTTCTTCATGGTGATGGAAAGCTCCTTCAGAGCTTGAAACAGGTGATCATTGAGGACCAACTTCCCATAACACCGAAGCATATCTTGCTCGGCTAAATCAGGTATCACCCCAAGTGCATCAAGTATTTCAGCGGGTGTGGTAACCTTTGGTAGTGGAATGGGCTCAGTTGTCTTGAAAGCATCAACTAAGTCCTTCTTCATATCTCCAAGCATGCAAAGAATAGGATCACCTGTTCACTGCCTCTTTGGCGCTACTTTTGGAGAGACTTCAATTGGATCTTCTAATGGCTCTGCAGCAATCTCAGCACCTGTCTTGGCCCCCTCACCATTAGCATGATTTTTTGAATATATGATACATATGGACTCCCAGTGCTTGATTACTTTGGTCTTGTAAGACTTTATCTCCTTGGATGCCTTGTTAGCCTGCACAATAAACACAAACTAGTAAAGCTACTTCCTTGTTATTGTACATATGCAAACTATATAGAGAATGTGCACTCATGATGCATGGTTACCTCCACATATTTAGCCCAAACATCATCACTATCCATTGGGCCTATTATTGGTCCAATCCCAGCCAAAACCACTTTGAGAAAGGATCTTGCTAACGACCTCATAGTGATGATCCAAAGTCCTCATCCTTCCACTTATGTTATCCTTTGTGATATCCTTATTACACTTGTCCTTCACATGCCTTATGGCATGCGTGTACACATGTGGTTTCCATCCATTCTGGGCATGGTCACCCTTGTTGTGATGCTCAACAAGGACTTCAAGCAATGCCTCATCCATCTCATCATCCCATGTGCAATAATTCCTCCTCCTTGGAGGTACTTCTACGGCCATGGTTCTACAAGGAAATAAAATTGTACATAATAGAAAAAACAAATACAATATTAAGCTTGACAAACACCATGATTGAAACATAATGTCATTCATTAGTTGCATGAAGATGATGCATATACAAAATACCACACGCATCATCACATTAGCCAGCAGCTAGCTTTGCAAAAGAAGACCACCGAAGCTAGATATACAAAAGAAGAGCACCACAGCTAGCTATACAAAAGAAGACCACCGCGGCTAGCTATACAAAAGAAGACCACCGCAGCTACATATCATACTCTCATCCTATTCGATCTCTTGTTCTCCCTGCGCCACAAGGTACTCAACAAACATATCATCAGCTAGTTGTTGCCTAAAGTTGGACCATTCAGTAGTGACTTGCACACTTCTAATGAAGTTGTCATCATCTGGATCATCATTTGGCGCATTGGCTAATTCACTATCCACTTCAGGCAATAACAAATCATCCATGACATGTTGCCTATCCCTTGCAAAGTTGTGCAACACTCAACAAGCACTAATAATTCGAATCTGCAATGATATTTTAGTTCATAGTAAGCAATTTTCATCTCACACACTGATTTTATTTAACAACATAATTACTTTTTGTACCTGATCCTTTATGTCAAAGAAGGTTTGGGAACGCAAGATAGCCCATTTTTTCTTGAACAAGCCAAATGTTCGCTCCACTACATTCCTAGCACGAGAATGACGCAAATTATATAACTCTTTAGCTATTTGAGGCTGTTGTACACTTGCAGCCCATTCTTTTAGATGATACCGAGTGGACCTGAATGGAGCTAGAAATCCTTCTCCATTGGTATAACCAGCATCAACTAAATAATATTTCCCTATATCAATAAGTCAGTTAGTTAACAATCAAGTCAAAGAAACTACATGCCAAGAGTAAGAGTTTGTACCCTTAGGCACAACAAATGAATCATGGCGGTTCGCCCTCATTGCATCACGCAAAACTCTCGAATCTGAAACTGAACCCTCCCAGCTAGGTAACACAAAAATAAACTTCATGTTCCAATCAACAACACCTAGCATGTTAGTGGTAATGGCTTGCTTTCTGTTCCTATACCTTCCTTGGTCAGCCACATCAACAAGCACGTCAATATGACAACCATCTAGTGCTCCAAGTGCATTACCAAACCACTTCCATTTGTAATCATCAGGAGCTTGAGCGGTAGAGGAACGTAACTTAATGAACTCCCCATGTAGAGAGAGTAGGGCGTTTAGGACAGCAGAGAAGTGTGTGCTAATGGTCCATAAAGAACGCTTGTAGGTGCCACGCAACATCCTCATCTTATTACTATGACCAATTACAAGCAAGAACATTGCAACTTTCTCTTCCACTGTCACATATACACTATCACAAAGGCCACATCTCTCCCTTAACATGGTGCAAAGGTCATGAAAGTTTCGTTTAGTTAAACGCAATTGATCATAGCATGCCACAGCAGATCCATCATACATGCATTTAAGCAAATATTTCCTATTCCTAATCTTGTCCTCATCATCATTATAAGTTCCTAGGTCCCTTGGTCCCCTATTCCTTTGTGTAGTAACAAATTCTAATGCAAGAGCACATGTTTCAACAAACAATGTAGTCAGAACAATTCTTTTTCTCTTCCGTCTTTTATTTTCTTCAATTATCCTCTCAACCAATTCCAATTGATCCGATATTGGGCTGTACAATTCAGTTTTATTATCTAGATGTAAAACATTGCAGCAAGACATTGCATGCACAGATGCATAGCAAAAATAGGAGATTTCAGCCATATACCTTCACTCGGCATGCAGATCGACGGACAGTTCACAAATCTGCACAATACATAAACAAAAACTTGGTTAATAACAGAGAACAGAAAGATCCTCACATAAACAAGTTATAGGTACAATGGGCTGGTCCGCTGGTGTAGGAAAGGAGATGGGTATAGGGGGTGCGCGCAGCGGATAGGGAGAAGGCCCGAGGTGCAGCGCCCGTGGCCAGAGGAGACCTGCGCCCCTGCCATCGCAGCCCTGCTGGTCGTCGCCGTGGTCCGCTGGACACCGACAAGATGCAACCTAGACCGGGGACTGAATAAGGTGAGGAGGACGGGACGGGCAGAAGCGGACCGGGGAACCGGCACCGACGCCGCCGTGGTCCTGCTGGTGCTCACCGGCAAGGTCCTCGTGGTGGCCGCCGAGATGCGTGAGGACGGTGATGGGAACAGGAGAAGGGAGCGGGGAAGGAGATGGGTAGAGGAGCAGGGAGTGGGGCCGAATCGAACCTGGGGGTGGCCGCCGAGCTCCTTGGGACTCGCCGCCAAGCTACCTGTGGTCGCCGCCGAGCTCCCTAGTGGTGGTCGACGCCGAGCTCCTCGTCTCCTTCTTTTCTTTTTTTCCTCGAGGACGAGGGGATAAGGCAGGGAAGGGGTACGTTTTGCGGGAAAGCGGCAATTCAGAGGAAATCGGAGTGCCAAGGCTCCATATCGTTGGAGGGAAGTTTTGGTGGGACTGAATACGACGCTGAATTTGGTTTTGTTTCCGAGCGGCAATTCACAGTCCAACCAAATAGCTGAATTGTAATCCAGGGAATACCAAATCCGTTTCACACACCTTAATTCGGACATCCAAACGTAGTGTTGGTAAATTGGTAAAACTTCAAATAATCATGATGATATCCATGCAATGATCATTATATAGGCATCACGTCCAAGATTACTAGACCGACTCCTGCCTACATGTACTACTATTACTCCACACATCGACCGCTATCCAGCATGCATCTAGTGTATTAAGTTCATGGGGAAACAGAGTAATGCAATAAGAACGATGACATGATGTAGACAAGATATATTTATGTAGAAATAGACCCCATCTTGTTATCCTTAATGGCAACGATACATACGTATCGGTTCCCCTTCTATCACTGGGATGAAGCACCGTAAGATCGAACCCATCACAAAGCACCTCTTCCCATTGCAAGATAAATAGATCAAGTTGGCCAAACAAAACCCAAATATCGGAGAAGAAATACGAGGCTATAAGCAATCATGCATATAAGAGATCAAAGAAGACTCAACTAACTTTCATGGATAAAAAGATAGATCTGATCATAAACCGAAAGTTCATTGCATCCCAACAAACACAATGCAAAAAGAGTTACATCATATGGATCTCCAAGAGACCATTGTAATGAGAATCAAACGAGAGAGAAGAATCCATCTAGCTACTAGCTACGGACCCGAAGGTCTACAAAGAACTCCTCACGCATCATCGAAGAGGCACCAATGGACATGATGAACCCCTCTGTGATGGTGTCTAGATTGGATCTGGTGGTTCTGGAGCTTGCGGCAGCTAGAATTTATTTTCGTCAATCCCCCTAGGGTTTCTAGAATATTGGGGTATTTATAGAGCAAATAGGTGGTTCGAGAGGCCACCGAGGTGGCCACAACCCACCTGGGCACGCCTAGGGGCCTAGGCACGCCCTGGTGCGTCGTGCCCCCTCGGGGCACCCCCATGTGCTTCTCCGGCCCATTGGGTGTCTTTTGGTCCATGAAAAATCCACAAAAAGTTCCGCTGCATTTGGACTTTGTTGGTTATTGATTTCCTATCATGTAAAAACATGCAAAAAACAACAACTAGCACTTGGCACTATGTTAATAGGTTAGTACCAAAAAATGATATAAAATGATTGTAAAACATCCAAGAATGATAATATAATATAATGGAACAATCAAACATTATAGATACATCGGAGACATATCAGCTGCCTGCTGCACATACCCTTCACGGTGAACGCCTGGCTGACATCTCGTCAATTCGAAAAACTCCAACATCTTGAGTTCTACCATTACTATGAAAATTGATGTCCGCCAAGCATTGTAGTTGTGCCCTCACCACTAGTGTCCATCTCATAGTTTTCCTCCTCTCTCCAGACCACCACCCTGGCCCAGTGTCATCTACCACAATCTGGTACAAATGCTTTGACTCCCACTGCTAAAAAACTCGCGCTTGTGGTGGTCGATCTGTTGGAGGCCTCACTGCATCCACTCCTGCTACCCTGCCCTAGAGCGCTTGCTGCTTGTTTTTGGAAAAGAATTTGTATATGCTGTCTCCAAATAAAGTCGCCTTACCTTGTAAGCATTGGAATTTGCTTTAAAGGAGAAGAGCTCATCATCAAAGAAACCCCTTCACTCCAAAGGTTGCTCCTTGTTTATCATTATGCACCTTCACAAATAACCGTGGTCTCTGGGCCTAAACTGGAGACCTTGGGTGTAATTCCTGATCTGTTTGAAGGTTACAAGATGGTGGTTGGCTCCACACTTATTCAGGTAATGTATATTATCATCAACACTTTTGTAATCATAAGTTGTATTTTTCATTTGTGTGCGTAAGTTTTATATCAACAACACTTTTGTAATCATAAGCTGCATTTTTCATTTATGTGCATAATCTTTATACAATCTTGAGTATGCTTTTGGTACTAATATTATGTTCTATGCTTAATGAAGAGTTTGTCCATGCGTACCCTATCAATGGTGCTGGATTCTGTCAAGACCTTACATACCAGTATGTGGTGTTTTGATCTAAGCATGGTTATCGGCTTGCTGCGATGCTTTCCATGTGTGGAGAATTTGTATATACAGGTGATGATATCAAGCACATTGATATACTTTACTAGAACTAACCGTTTAGCTATACTATTTTTTAGACATTAACTCTTATCAGTCTTCATGTCTATTTAGGCTAAAGGACATGGACAAATAGGTATAACCAATCGGTGCCATAAGAAGCACCGGGATTTTCTTAGTTTTCATGACATTCATTTGAGGGCAATAACGCTGCAAGGATATGCATCCAACCATGCAAACACTAGCTTTGTCACATTCTTCCTGTTGAATGCGAGAGTTCTATTGTGCATGAGGATGGACACCTTGAACAACATAAAAGGAAGTTTCAGGTGGACAAAAGGGCTTCTGAACGTGCTCGACTTCTATTTACAACATTTTTTATCATGTACCAGTAGATTTTCTGGTCCAGGATCTTGATTTTATGGATTAGACCAATCCATTTCACTGTGACTACTCAAAACTTTGGTTGAGTTAGTTGTTATTGTCCTGTTCAATCTGGATTTTTGTGTAAACCTGATGAACACTTAATCATCGTGCTTCTGTACCTTCTGTAAGCTGGGATTAGATATTCCTGCCCTTTTCAACTCGGCTTTGACCCATATTTTCTTCATACAAACCAGAGCTTCTATCAAGAAGCCTCATGGTTCCGAGAGCGAACTTGGTCACATGATCTGGTCGCGAATCGACATACACTACATCTTCCCCCCTTGATTTATTTTACAAAGGCAACATGCAACTGTGCTAAACATATGAAATTATCCAGGGTTCGTTTCGCCTTTTTATACATTGATTTTCCTAGTCATTTTTAACAAATAGCCACCACGTTATTATCGCAAACGGTTGTATTGGTCAAAGTGTGGGCATTCAACTAACCATTTACTACCGCGTGCAGTTGTTTGATTAGATGGGATGACTGTGAGCAGTCCTCCATTCTCATCTACAACCATCGCTACCGAGGATTGCCGCCTACTGCGAGATGGAGGATGAGCCGGCCAACAAGCGGGGGCGGGTCGACCCAGAATCACAAGAGGCTCCGGCAAATGTGGACTTTGTCAGGAGCATCCCCGATGAGATGTTGGGAACCATCATATCCCACCTCCCCATCAAATATGGCGTGTGGACCACTGTCCTCTCGTGGTGGTGGTGCCCCCTCTGGCGTTGCATCCCCTGTACCTCATCATTGACCATGAGTTCTGCAGCAGGGAGAAGCAACGCCTGGACGGATTGTCCCACGTCCTCGACACGCACCCTAGGCCGGTCAGACGCCTTGCTATCAGCAGGCTCAATCCCCACAACAACACCAGACCAAGGTTGCACTACCGGTTCCTATCCCCAGCCCTGGATCGGCCCGAGGAGCTCAGCCTTCATGCTAGACATCCTTGCTCGCTACCACCGTCCGTGTTCCACCTCGCGCCCACGTTGCGTCGCGCTACATTCAGGCGGGGCATTTTCCCATGGATCGATGTCGCGCGCACTCTTCATATCCCTAAACTTAAGCACCTCGAGCTCATTGTCGTCCGCATCTTGAAGCAGGATTTGGAGCGCCTGCTCTTCGGCTATACAGCGCTCAGGTACCTTCGTCTTCATGTGATGGATGGGTTTGATACGTCTCCAACGTATCTATAATTTTTTTCTTCCATGCTATTATATTATCTATCTTGGATGTTTTATATGCATTTATATGCTATTTTATATGATTTTTGGGACTAACCTATTAACCTAGAGCCCAGTGCTAGTTTTTTGTTTTCCTTGTTTTTGAGTTTCGCAGAAAAGGAATATCAAACGTAGTCCAATTGAGCTAAAAATTTACGGTGATTTTTATGCACCATAAGAAGCCCCAAAAGCAAAAGAGTTGGGCTAGAAGATCCACGATTACTCCACAAGGGGGGCGCCCCCTGTCTTGTGGGCTCCTCGTGGACCCCCTGACTTGTTATTGACTCCAAAAATTCCTATAAATATAGAAACCCCTAGAAATAAACCTCGATCGGGAGTTCCGCCGCCGCAAGCCTCTGTAGCCATGAAAAACCAATCGGGGGCCCGTTCCGGCACCCTGCCGGAGGGGGAAACCATCACCGGTGGCCATCTTTATTATCCCGTCGATCTCCATGGGAAGGAGGGAGTAGTTCACCCTTTTGCCTGAGGGTATGTACCAGTAGCTATGTGTTTGATCTCTCTCTCTCTCTCTCTCGTGTTCTTGATTTCGCACGATCTTGATGTACCGCGAGCTTTGTTACTATAGTTGAGTCATATGGTGTTTCTCCCCACCCCTCTACCTTCTTGTGATGAATTGAGTTTTACCTTTGGGGTTTCACTATTATCGGACTGAATACTATTATGGATTTGAGAACACTTGACGTATGTCTTGTGTGGGATACCAATGGTGAAAATCAGGTATTCTATTGTTTCACTTGATGTATGTTTTGGCACTCAACTCGCGGATTCTCGAGGCGACATTGGGGTAATCCATGCATAGGGGTTGATGCACGTTTTCATCCTTGTTTCTCCGATAAAAATCTTGGGGCACTCTTTGAGGATCTTTGTGTTGGATGGAATATTATGAATCTGGAGTTGTTTGATGCATATTCCATAATTGACCCATGGTTACTTATGGTGACATTGGAGTATCTAGGTGACATTAGGGTTGATTGATGTGTGTCATATGGTGTTATTTTACTATGAACTCGAGGGCTGTTTGTGACACTTATAGGAATATCCCAATGGATTGATCGAAAATAATAACTGTGAGGTGGTTTCGTACCCTACAAGCAATTTCATCTTATGTTCTCTGTGATAGGAACTTTGGAGTGACTTTGGTCGCACGTTGAGGGATTGTCATATGATCTAATTATGTTATCATTGTTGAGAGAACTTGCACTAGTGAAAGTATGAACCCTAGGCCTTGTTTCCAAGCATTGCAATACCGTTTTCGCTCACTTTTGTTATTTGCTACCTTGCTTTTTTATATTTTCATATTACAAAAACCTATATCTACCATCCATATTGCACTTGTATCACCATCTCTTTGCCAAACTAGTGCAACTATACAATTTACCATTGTATTGGGTGTGTTGGGACACAAGAGACTCTTTGTTATTTGGTTGCAGGGTTGTTTGAGAGAGACCATCTTCATCCTACGCCTCCCACGGATTGATAAACCTTAGGTCATCCACTTGAGGGAAATTTGCTACTGTCCTACAAAACTCTGTGCTTGGAGGCCCAACACGAGTCTACAAGAAGAAGGTTGCGTAGTAGACATCAAAATCTTTTCTGGCGCCGTTGCCGTGGAGGTGAATGCTTGAAGGTATATCTTTAGATCTTGCAATTGAATTTTTTTTATTTTCTTGTTTTATCGCTAGTTTAGTCTATAATGGAAAACTACAAAAAATGGAATTGAGGTTGCCTCATATGCTTCATCTTTTTAAAGTCTTTCGTGAAAATGATGGAAAGGAATATTGTGCTCAAGTGTTAGAAGAAGAAGTCTATAAAATGTTTGGCACTAAATATTTGAATGGTGAGCATGATTGCAATGTTGTTAGTGTCAATTCTTTGAATATCCATGATGCTAATGATATGCAAAGCCATAAGCTTGGGGATGCTATGTTTGATGAAGATGATATTTTTTGTCCCCCAAGTTTTGATGAGCAAAATTTACTATGATGAAAGCATGCCTCCTATTTATGATGATTATATTGATTAAAGTGGATTTGGAGAGGTCATGACTTTATTTAGTGATGAATCCACTATTTTGGAAGTGCTTCCAATTTATTGTGAGAATAAAGTTGCTATCGATGATGATTATTGTGATGACAAGTATGCTATAAAGAATCATGATAAACATGAAACTTGTCATCGATGATGATTATTGAAATTTTGTTGAGTTTGCTCCCACTACAATCCATGAGAATAAATTTGCTTATGTGGAGATTACAAAAATTTCTATGCTTATAGATCATGAAAAGAACGGTTTATGTGATATTTATATTGTTGAATTCATTCATGATGCTACTGAAAATTATTATGAGGGAGGAATATATGCACTACAAAAACAAACACATCTGTGACATTTTGGGCTGAACAAATTTTTTTCTATCATACTTATGACACTTCTATGACGATAATTGTGACAAAACCCAGTATCATCATAGATGTGGTGGGCTCTACTTCTATGGCAAAAAATCATGACAGAAAATGGACTTTTCCTCCTGGGCGGGCCGGAGACGCAGCTGCATGACATTCTTCGGGCCATCCATGACGGAGAAAATTGTGGTAGAAGCGAGGGCGAGGAAAATAGTGGGGGAGTTCCCGGTTACGGTGGGTGGTCGGGAGCCGAGCGATGCGCATTTCTCTTGTACGTACGTACGCGCGTGTGTGTGAGGGTTGGGCTCTAACTGGACCCGAGCGGGGCGTTGGGCTCTAACTGAACCCGAGCGATTGCACTGCAGGGTGCGCGTTACTGAACCCGAGCGATTGATCGATGGCTGTTAACTGAACCCGATCGAGCAATTCCTTCGCTAATGTTGCTAACTGAAGCCGATCGATACTACCTCTGGATGAACAATGAGCGTTGTTGGGGGGTTTGGATGAACAGTTCCCGGTGGGGGTTGGATGAAAAGGAACCCGTGGTAGTAGAGGCCATTGCCGCTGGATGAAAAGTACCCCGATTGATCGAGCCAGTGGATGAACAGGACCCCGTGGAGGGCTGGATGAACGGGACCCCGTGGAGGGCTGGTTGAACAGCAGCCGGTGGAGGGATGGATGAACAGTAGCCCGTCGAGAGGTGGTTGAACAGGACCCCGTGGAGAGGGCTGGTTGAACAGTAGCCGGTGGGGGCTGGATGAACAAGAGCCCGTGCATGAACAGCCGCAGGTGGAGGCTAGAGAAGGTCGACGGTGGATGAACAGTAGCCCGTGGAGGCGGGAGGAGGTCGACGGTGGAGATGAACAGTATCCCGTGGAGTCCCATTTTGCGGTACGCCACCCCCCCCCCGATGAACAGGACCCTCGTTTCGACCGTAGCGCTCCAACACAAGTCCGTTTCCTCCGTTTTGCGGTACGCCACACCCCTCCCGATCAACAGGACCCCGTTTCGATTGTAGGAGGTCCGTTTCCTCCATTTTGCGGTATGCCATACCCCTCCCGATGAACAGGATCCCGTTTCCACCATGGCCGGTCGAAGACAATGCCGTTTCCTCCATTTTGCGGTACGCCAGGCCTCATTTCCATCGCCTGTTCCGTCCAAGCTGGTTGGCTCCCGATGAACAGCACGCATTCCATTGCCTCCCGATGAACAAGACGCATTCCGTGGCCTCCCCATGAACACGACGATGGCGCAGCTTCTCCGTTCCGACCAAGGAATGTACACGAGCCCTAGCTGTACATATGCGCGAGTAGGCGTTCGAGACCCCGCCCGTATGTACGTACGTGGTCGTATTTTCTTTCTTGCACCCTGGCCGCTTTACGTACGTGTACATGCTACGTGCACGCCTCTAATACAGCACGTGCGCGCCTCTACTACGACACGTGCACGCCTCTACTACGACACGTGCGCGCCTCTACATCGACCAGTATGTACGTACACGTTCGTGACCAGAATGACAAAGCTACATACGCTTGAACCAGGTGGGTCCCAACTGTCAGGCACTTCCTTGTGTGCGAAGATGTAGCTGGTGGGTCCCATCGGTCAGGGGGGTGAATCATTTTTTGCCCGTAATATGGACGCACTTCCTTGCGTGTGAAGATGTAGGTGGTGGGTCCCAGCAGTAAGGGGGAAACGTTTTTTTCGTGAAACACGGTGGCCCGTCTGGTGGGTCCCTGCTGTCAGGTGGAGGAATAATTATTTTCCACGTAATAAGGAGGCACTTCCTTGCTGCGGCCGTGGACCCAGCTGTCAGCCTCTCCACGTACAGTACTCTTCCAATGGAACTCGGTCATTGACCACATTGACCACGCCGCGCCGAGAGCACCAAGGCGGTGGACGACGGCAAGGCCTAGGATGGGGACGACGCGGAGCCGGGGAAGATGTGGCAGTGGATGCCCATGCGAAGAGGAGTATGAGGGTTCACTAGTTCGGCTGCGGTGTGAGGATGTCGTCCCCATAGTGCCTGGCCAGCGGTGGGAGTGGTAGGGGGAGGTGAGGTCTCCGCGGCAGCACAGCCGGCCACGGGAGGCAGGAGCAGGAGGCATGACTGGCGCTGCTTTGGGAGGCTGGAGCAAGAAGACCAGAGGTTGGAGAATCACAACGACCGTTGGATGGACATCGTATGGTCACTGCAGCCAGAAATGTTTATATTGACTAAGTTGAAAAGCCCTTGGTACACGTCAACTTAGTAGGCCTACAGGTCAGCTTCCGAAACGGTGCGCCCCAGATGTCAGGGGGAGGAATCATTTTTTGGGCGGGTGAAGCTAGAATATCCGAGATTCAAGAAGAAGCACAATATCCATTGGATGGACATCCAACGGCCACTTCTGCTAGAACCGTGTGTTGACTATAAGTTGACAAAGCCTAGCATACGCGTCAACTATTTTTTTTGATGGGACGCGTCAACTTAGTAGGCCCACAAGTGTGTGGTAGAGAACTTATAGCCCATTTGAGATTTGTAAGAATGTACAGCCTATTTTTGAATTCTAATGGAATTTACTACAACCCATTTATAGTTTGTTAAAAGTACAGCCCATTTTCTAGCTAGGACAACAATTAATAATTTCAACAAACCGTTCAAAATAGAATTCAATAAAATTTCCAATATTTTGATGGGATCCGAAATATTTTTATCACGAAATTTCTAGTCAGATTAAATATAGTTTCAATCTAAATTTGTATTACGTAAAAATCGAATGAAACATTGCACGCGCAACAATTAATGAAATTAAATTTTCAAAATCCATAAATAATATTTTATAAACTAATTACGTGTTTGGTGCATTTTTTATAGTTACTGCCCAGTTTTTATAATTACATCCCATTTATTATTTCTTAAAGCCCATTTTCTTGTTAAGCCTAGTGCATCCCTCCTAGGAAAGATTTGCAGCCCAGCGGGGCGGAGAATAACAAGTTGACCTTGCCTGGGTATTCCTCAAAAAAAGTATAGTTGAGCTTGCCATTTTCAGCTTGAAAAAAAATTAATATCTGGGCTGGATATCTGGCCTGGGCTAGACGGACCACAACCCGCCCAGTTAATACCATGCTCTCCTCTGAACAACAACGAAAGAGTAATGCTTGACCTAGGTAAGGGTACGTAAATATTTTATGTAAAAGGGAACGTGGTGAGGTGGGATTGGATGGATAGGTGCAGCAACACTACAAAAAAATACACTTCCGTGATGATACGTGTTTGTCACAGTAGGTCACGTTTTCTGTCATGCATATACATCCATGATAAATTTATGACGGAATCAAGATAGTCATACATGTGCTGTCGTAGAAGTGTTCCATGACATTACCAAAATTATCATCACAGAAGTGTCCACTTCCATGACGATAAATCGCGCGTCACAGAAGTGCTTTCGTCAAGGGTGACCGACACGTGGCATCCACCGTAATGGAACGCCTTTAAGCTATCAGGTCCGGTTTTGGATCCGATAACCCGTTAACAGCCCCGACTAATGGGGATTTTCCACATGTAAAATCATCATTGGCTGGAGGAAACACGTGTCGGCTCACCGTTGGGACAAATGCCATCCACTCATTGGACCCAAAGCCCCTATGATACGTCGACACATGGCACAGCCCAACAGAGGCCCATTCCTGTGAAAAGGCCGGCCTGTTTGACTTGGTCAAAAGGTGGCGGGCCGGCCCACGGCAAGCCTGTTAACGGCCTGTTCGCATATAGCCCATTTACAACCCGCTAACCCAGGGCCCGTTTACGGCCTGTCCGAATTAGGCCCAGTAGCGTCATCTGGGCCGTCCAATATAATTCCAGCCCGTTTTAACTTCTGGCCCATGTATGGCCCATGACGTCTTTCAGCCCATATGAGGCCCTTATTACTCTTGGCCCATTAATGGCCCGTGGTAAAACTGGCCCATAATGAATAGTGTATCACTTTATACCCATTAACGGCACATGGTGAAACTGACCCGTACTGAACAGTGTATCACTTTATGCCCATTAACGGCCCATTATTCCGTTGGGCCATTTCCAGACCATGTTATCTTTCGGCCTTCTCGGGGCCCATTTATTCTTGGGCTCATTTCCACATTCGTTTACTTACGGCCCGTTACTGTCATTTTCTGCTTGTGGGCCAAATTCAGCCCGTGGTTGCAGTCGGCCCGTTTGTGGCTCATTAATACGCTGGGCCGTTTTCATAGCGTCATCAAAATACGGTCGACTAACGATGGCCCATTATGTTTGGCCCATGAACGATTTCAACTCTAGCCCATTTACGGCCATAATGTGGTCTGTTATTGGCCCATGTTTGGCCAACCGATCATACGGCCCATAGAAGGCCCATTGATTATACAGCCCATAGAAGGCCCATTGTGTCTACGCCCATATAAGGCCCATTGTTTCTACGCCACGTAGAAGGCCCATTGTTTCTATGGCCCTTAGAAGGCCCATTGTTTCTACGGCCCGTAGGAGGCCCATGTTAACTACAGCCGGTGGGCATCAAAGTTCGCCACTAGTGCAAATATAGGGAACACCCTACACTACACAAAAATGGCTTGTTGTTTTCTTGAGCCGGTGGCTGCATGTTAAGAACAAATTTTGTATCGCACCAAAACAAATTACAACTATAGAACAAAAGGAAGGTTGGCATAAAAGTTAATAGTCTAGCAGATAAATGCACCACCAGAAGTTCAGAAGCTCAGTTCATTTGACCTGACTGTTACGTTTTCATGTTGTATTGTCCAATGGAGCACCATAACCTTCGCCTTCAGTTCTCCTAGGCTCCTGAAAAACATACCAAATGTCTGATAATCTGGTTTCAAAACCATGCATATCTTGACGACATCAAACAATGTATCTCCTTGTTTCACAAAGGGTCTCTGTTAGGGAATGGACTTGTGTCTGGAGCGCAGATAGAACATTGTGTTGAGCTTGAATATCTTGATCATGAGGCAGTTTGGACGAGATTGCCTTAACAACCAAGCCATTATTACGCAAGAACGTGCTTTTGGCACTGTTAGTGGATAGGTACTGACCCACTACAGCAAGAGCTGTCATTGCGGTTATAGTTGCCTCGCCACCTTCAGAAGGTGGCGGTTCCACCATTTTTTCCATAGCTCGCTGAAAAGTTGTGGTTTTACATTAGCAGTACCAGAATAGAAGATATTAAGGAGGCAGCAAAACCAAACAAAATAGCTTTGGTCTATATACAGAACTTATTTTGGTGAACCCATGTAAAATAATAGTTGTATTTTATTGCAAAGTACATAATAAAACCAGGTTCCAAACATATGACCATGTACCATCGCTAATGTATTGTCTATTTCTTCACATTGTATTGTGGGCTAAGGATAAAGAGACGAAGTTTATAATACAGTAAGCATAGTATGACATCATTCATATCACAAAACAACTAAGAACAGACAAACACGCAATTGTAACATTGTGTGGGCAAGTCTAGCACGGAACTAGATTATAGGTCAAGATCAAAGGAACATCACTCCTCTCTTTTAAACCTTGTAAGGTGCAATGATACGCTAAGACAATTGTCTATAAAATTGAAAAGAGTAATAGACATTGGCTGCAAACCATACAGTTCAAGGCACAAGTCAGAATAATTAGTAGTTAAAAGGCATGAGGATTAAGGACTTACAATAACGGCTTTGACTGGTGTAGTCATGCCCTTCTTCTTGCTGGTGTGACAGTCCTTGAAGATTTCCACAGTGTTTGGTTCAGGTACTTTTTGGTCCTTGCGGGCTTTCCTCTGCATTTGGAACAAGTCAATATAGATCTGATAATATGGTACAGCAAAAACAGTGAAACACCAGCTAATTACAAGAGCCTCGCAGTGTGCAATATAGCTATGAGTTCCTGTCGTGTGTTGGAATTTCACTTTCATACGGTTGGCCTTGTTCTTTGAACAGTCCATCTACAAGAAGATAGATTTGTGTGGCACATGCGTAAATAGGACTTCAACATGTGATCTGATCACATATATATAATGTACCTGATACTTCGGATCGGACCAGTGTTTAACGAGGCCTCTCCAGTCTTCATCAGATATATTTTCCACTCGAGATGTTTGGGCAAGTTCACTATTAGCCTTGCCTTCAAAGTGAGTTTTCCTCAAATTATACCGATACTATCTCAGAGCAGACTTGAAAACATGGGTGCAAGCTTGTCTGGTTGCATCATCTTGTCTATCCAACTTGAACCTCATCTGTTGAAAATTATGGGAGTCTCATTATCAGCAACCTAGAAAGTATTGGATAGAGCAAGATGATATTACTAGTTTCCACACATAACCATACTTACAGATAAATGGTTGAGGAAGGTGTTAAACTGGATTTCATCTTTGTCATTCCTGTACTGAATCCATGTTGGGAGGATACGTACATGACACCTAACAGCAACCGATGCCTCTAATACTAACTTGGCTAACTCTGTAGCATCACGTGGCCTTTTTAAACCTGCCTCAAAACGGATCTCCATTCTTCCTCCTCTAGATTTAGTTAACCTATCGAGCATTATCCCTGATGCTTGTTTCCTCTTGCACCTAGGAGCTAGTCCAACAACAAACATAGGAAGTGCTAGTGTACATCAAACTGTGAGACTACATATAAAGAAGCATGCAACTCTAACTTGACTCCAGCAGCTACCTTCTTGCTGTTGAAGCTCACAAAGTTCATCTGACCTTGCCAACTCATCTTGTGTCAAGAGTGCTTTCGAAGTAGTGGCAAGGGAGCTTGGGAACGTGCTGCTAGCTGAGTTGACCAACGAGTAAATCATGCAGCTGGTGGTACTATGGAAGGTGTTGCAACAACTAGGGTTGTCTCTGCTTGTTTGGCGGCAGCTATTTGTTTCTGTTTGGCTTGTTCTGCTGCTCGTGTAGCACGAGATACCCTGTCGGTACAATTTTCCGCTGGACTTTGACCTTCTATAGCACCATCAGTACCAGCAGAATCTACATGATTGTTCTGCTTCCCTTTCCCTGTCGTTCTGTCTTGCTTCCTCTTCCTCTGTGCCATGTTAAGTCAAGCCGACAAAAAAACGAATAACAATTTAGTTCTTCAGAACAAATGTACTTTGATGTAAGAACATGGTGTGATAGATAGATATTGTATGTTCTAGAAACAGGAACATGTGTCTTAGTCACAAGTATAATGTGTAAAGTAAGCAGATGAAATTCAACAAAATTAGAAGCAATACAAGCTAGAGATCATACATAACATGCAACCACATATAACAGTGCCAAGTTAGAGGGAGCACCTCTGATGGTGCACTAGGGGAGACGTGCTCATCACCAACACACCTACGTTGAGTGTGTATGCATGTGTTGTGTTGAAAATCATCTTGGGGGGATGGAGGATAAGAATCTGTAGAGGCCCTCCATTTGGAAGGAGCACCTTCATCCGCTGCCTTGCTAACTTCCTTCTGCTTTATTGATTTTGAATTGTCAAGTAAAACCGACAAGAAAAAGCAATAAATTCACTCTTCAGAACGCATTCTTGCATGATACTGACAATCCCTACTTTGATGTAAGGCAAACACATGATTCCAGGATGGAATAATATGAAAAATAGGACGGCATGGCATATTCACAACTGTTTGTGTAAACGCAGAAACCATTTCACCAAATAAGAAGCAATGCAAGCGACACCATGTGAAAGATGCAACCAATATGAATCTGCCAGGTTAAAAGTGTCCCATCATAAATGGCATTTCAACAAATTAGATGTAGTGCATGCTATAAATCATATCAAAGATGCAACTAATATCACACTGCATATACTGAAGGTGTCTCGTCATATTGATTTATGCGGGATACAAAAAAACAATAGTTTTATGTGAGGACATGCTTAACAGAAAGATGTACTATGTACTAAATACAGGAAGGCATGTCACATTAACAGGTATAATGTATAAGCTATGCAAAATAGCACATGCAGTTTAACCAGATTGGAAGAATTACAATCTAGACACCATATGCAACATGCAACCACATATCACGCTGCCAAGTTAGAGCAAGCACCTGTGATGCTAGTGTAGGGGAAATGCGGTAATCAACTACACAGCTACGTTCACTATCTTCATCTAGCCTTGCTGTTTCTTGAGAATCATGTCAGGAGGCTGACGCCGCATTCTTTAAATGAGGAGTAATCCACTTGCCTGACTGCCTCATCATAAGTGGTTGATGAGGGATACACAAGAACATTAGTTTGATGTAAGAACATGGTCAATACACAGATGTACTAGTATGTACCAAAAACAGAAAGGCATGTCATATTCAAAGGTATAATGTGTAAGCTAAGAAGATGCAATTTAACCAAATTGGAAGCAATACAAGCTTGACATCCGGCTGGAGTGGTGAGCATGATCATCTAGGACTTGAGAGCCTCGTGGGAGGCGGGCTGCCTCACCACCATCACGGCTTTTTAGTTGGCTTCCAGATGATGCCTCTCTTTGTTGGGCTTGTCACTGGCTCGGCCAGTGCCCTGACTAGCTATTTGTCTTTTGGTGCTCATGGGATGGTGGTTCATGTAAAAAATATCTTTTCTTATCATAATAAAGACCGACTTCGGCCTTTCGAATACAAGCTAGACACCATATGGAACATGCAACCACATATGACACCGCGAAGTTAAAGCAAGCACCTAGGATGGTGGTTCATTGCGAGCAAGGTCATCAACTCCAGAGCTATGTTTATCGTCTCCATCTGCTGACACTACACCTATTATAAGGCTGAAACGTGTCTGGCCTATCCGCGTACGACGCTGGAGCGACTTCTCTCTTTTTCTTTTTTGCTTCTCTCATAGCAGCAGAGTCTGAAATACCCTTGCATAAAAACACAATAGTGAGAGTATGGGTGAAGTGTGTACGGAACTCGTGCACTGTAAAATTAGCAGATAGCAGGTGGCTGAAAAATAAATTACAGGAGACATATGATAGCTCTACAACATTGCATGGCAAACAAAATTAGATTCTACTCCATATGATTTTGTAATATATGAGCACAAGAAATGCAGGTACTCCTCCAGCACACCAGCACATGTGGTCATATCAAGATAACAGTCGACTGAAAATAAATAGGTCAGTCGATTTTTTAATGAACCGTCCGATCTATAAGGAACGGGCAGATGGCCTTCATCTACCTCCCGCCAGTCACTGTTGACGATCTTTCTCGAACTGCCAGCGACCACCGGCCCGGACCCCTGCCTCCGCCGCCCCGTCCTCCCCTCGACCTCACACCACCGCCATGCTTGGCAGCGCCCCCAGGCCATCCCTTTAATCCCGGCCGACCTCCAGATCGGGTGCTAGTAGCTCTAGGCCCCACACGCCCCTAAGATAAACACCGTGGCGCTGCTTCCCCGGCGTAATAGGCAGACTAGCGCCTGTTACGCTGGGGAATGCTTCCGTTAATTGGGAATCAACTGACCAGGAATTGAAATTCAGGGGGGCGACGGACCTCTAGCTAAGGTGAAATAGTATATCAGGAGAAACCTTGTGCATCGCGAGTTACTAGGAACATCTAGTATCAAGAAGAAGCGGTCAACTAGTGTCTTCTGTGGGATGAATACCGTGCAAGCAGACACATAAGATTTGCAAGAATAAGGGCAGAGGAGTATCATTTTCGGTTGCCGGTGTGGTCGCCTCCACATGTTGCGCCGATCTTCTTCTTTTTGCCGGGGAAACCAATGTTCTGGAGGAGGGTGCAGGCTTGGACGAACCCATGGCAAAGTTGTTGACTGTGTTGCCGTGGCTGTATGTCGGCGGAGGGGAAGCAGGTCCGACGCGGCGAAGGACGGCGTAGCAGGAACAGCTCCGGTGCGATGGAGGGTGGCGAAGTTGGAGCGGCAGCGGTGAGGCATAGGACAGTGTGGTTGAACTGGCTTAGGTACGGATGGCTCGGCCTCCGCTTCAACTACTAGCCGTGGAGGGCGTTGCGATTGAGGTTGCGGTGGACGACGACCTCGGGGTATCGGCTCCAGCGTGATGGAGGAGGGCGGCGGTTGATGGGTGGAATGGGGTGGCGGACGGAGGACGTCGGGTTTTCGCCGCTGGTGGAGAGGTAGTTTTTGCGTCCATGGATTACGAATGGGGAATCGGATGGGTGGGCGGGGGGAGGGGGAGAACCATGTTTCGGTCTGGGATGGGCTTGTTTTTGGCTTTTTGAACACAAGATTGGACGCGCTTGTTTGAATTTTGGGGAAAGTACAAACTTTGCCTCCCTCTTAAATTTCGGACCTACTGCGGGTCGGGGGGTAGGATGGTAATCCCAGGTGTCCCAAATAGTGGGTGGGAGCGATTTCGGCCGCGTGCATGTGTGGTTAGGCGGCCATTGTGTATGAATGTTTTTCGGAGGCAGTTGCATGGCATCTAGATGAAGCTACAAACCTACCCCGGTTTACACCTTTGGACGTCGGGCCGGTAGGTTTCACGGGCCGGAGTTATTAGAAAAGTAATTTCCTTGTACTACCAAACATTGGTCTCACGCGGTTTCGAGCGATTAGAGGCACCTTTGGCGCTTCATTCGAAATTTTGAAACACAAGCATTCACGTTTAGAGTACTCTTGAACGTTGAGGATTCACCTAAATAGACAACATTAAATTTGACCTTGTATGTTTGAAAACCTCATTCAATTATCCACTTCTTTTTGAAATTTTGACACTTGAAAATCCTATAACTACGATTATTTTGGAATGGAGGAGCTAAATTAGAATCTATTTTGTACACGACTACATATGCTATTATGTACGAAATTAGAGCAAAGATTGGTGCCCCCATAATTTAGGTATGATTTACAAATGTCATGATATCAAATTAAAATAATTGAATGGACTTCATGTTGAATTCGATTTTTTTAAACCACCTTAAGTTGAATTCAAATGTATGCTAGTTCATAGGTAGCTATTTATAATGTTCATTGTGTAACTTTTCTATGTATAATGTGCTTTACACACACAACATGAACTATACTCACGTTTATATTCGATTGTGAATCAATTGTGCATGAACTATACTCATGTGCATTATCTGGAGTTCAAAATACTAACTATGTGGATCAATTGTGTCGAATAATAACATAGACATGCTCAAATTCTATATAATCTAGATGTCTGATGGATCAATGACCGTTCCTTGCGTGAATTGCAAATATCATGATCCCATCCTAATATTTGGATACAATTTATAGCTTTAATCAATGTGTACAACAGTCTTCTACGTGTAGTTTCACTCTCCATCGGTGGTCTCTCACACATGCTCACACACTCTCTCCCGAGGTGTCTTTCTCGCACAAATGATCTCGATATAACCCTCCCTCCCTCTCATAACCATTTACGACTGTTTTCACTAACCTTTATCACAAGCACCCTTCCTCTCGCAAGCATACACACGCACAATCCCCATCGACCCTTTCTATATACATAGACATGCCTACGTGTCTCCTGTAGCACATTATCTTTAGGCATGTCTCTCATGCATTGTCTCACACCTCTCTTCCTAATCGACGAGTATGATTCCAGCAGAGCATTCTGTAGGATGTCCCTTAAAGTTAGGTTGGATGAATAGTAATATCATAGATAAAGGGGTTACCTTAGTCCGAGAACCTAGGGTTACAAATCCTAGCCGGCTTTGTTAGTGGACATAGAGTCCTTCACAATTATGCTATCTTTGTCATGTACGACTAGTCATCCATGGGTCTCCCTAAATGCGTCATGGGCCGACCAATGTGGCGCAGGACGGAACCGAACGAAGGGCCTCACTCGACCCACTGGATCTCACACGGTGACACAGCCTCTGCCCCCACGTCTCGTTATCTTCTCGCACCCACACATACCACCACAGACACCACACACAAAAAAAATATTCTCCTGGTGCCTCTATCCACTCCCCCTTGCATATACACACTCAAGGGAATCTCTCGCTGTGACGTCATATTCGTGTATCTCTCTCTAGACCACT